>NW_005354414.1:212461-219839 GCF_000412655.1 Myotis brandtii | reverse complement strand
ATTTTATTCAATAATATTCTAAAGTCTTAAGTTACCAAAGGCTTTGGAAAACTATGTTTCTGGTGAGAAGGCAGGAGGAGGGGATTTTAAAACCGCCACTTTTTTCCTTTAGAGATAACACTTAAGGTTTCTGTTGCCGCTGCAGGCTTCTCTGGCTTTTACAGGGAGAAGAGTGACTGGCCCTTTATCATCAACACATTATCACTGAAAAGCTTTACCACAAAGTCTAATTTGCTTATAAGCTTTCTGCACATAATTTAGCTGATTTTTCATGTCATTATACTGTCCCAGCCTTGCTAACATTTCATAAGTTATTTGAGCATTCAGCCAGGTTTATCCTCTTTAGTGTCTTTAAAAGGCTCTAGTAAATGAAATACCGTGTTCCACAAGGAGAAACAGTTTGGAGGCAAGTTTTTTCCCTGCTGCTGAGCTTTTTTCAAATTTTGACTAACTGTTTCCCAACATTCAAGACCTAATGTACCTTCTTCAGGAAACCAAGGTTTATGTTCTATAATAACATGCAAAAACTGTAAGAGATTACCTTCTGAAACTTTAATCCCTTAAGCATGCAAATCAAAAATCTACAATAGCCGAAACCGGTTTGGCTCAGTGGATAGAGCGTCGGCTTATGGACTGAAAGGTCCCAGGTTCAATTCCGGTCAAGGGCATGTACCTGGGTTGCGGGCACATCCCCAGTAGGAGATGTGCAGGAGGCAGCTGGTCGATGTTTCTCTCTCATCGATGTTTCTAGCTCTCTATCTCCCTTCCTCTCTGTGACAAATCAATAAAATACATTTTTTTAAAAATCTACAATAAAGTTTCTTACTTTTTAAGCCAAATTCTGCCCCATTAGCCTGGCTAAGGAAATGTTCCTACTTACAGATCAAGATTTCTGCAGCTGATCGTGGGCTTTGTGTGTGGTGAAATAACTCCCACCTTTATGGTGAATTCTTTCCCACCTTGCCATTGAATCTTCGTGTTTTTGTTCTAGGCGAAGTCTACTCTTCCAGATTTCCCTTTGAGGTGCCAGATGTGTATGTGTTCTCCCATGTCCCGCGTGGTTCAGGGTTCACGATCTGGAAGAGGAGCCGCACACAAATGAAAGAGACCAGATAATTTGGAAATATTGGGGGGCCAGGCCAAGTCCAACAACTCAAGGGGAAGGACTTCCACCGGTGCCCAGGCCTCACCAGCCTTTTATTCCACTTTGGTTAAACATAAAGCCCTTAGTCAGGCAGGTAATTGCAGTAACAGACAGGCTATCTTAAAGGTCAGTAAATATTAGAAGGATTTACTCTGAGACTATTTGATCAAGAAATAGCTTGAGCCCCCATTGTCAGGACTAGACAATTGGTGCATAACTCAGGCCCTTGCCATGGGTTCAAGGTTCACCAGCATTCCGGAATCCTTGTTTGCACTTCCCTGATAGTGAAGACAATGGGCGGCCTCCCACACTTGTGTGTTACCATTCTGTACAGTGATGAGTCAGGCAGGAACTCTTGCTTTATCTATCACACTGATAAGAAAATGCAGGCTCACAGATGTGAGTCATTTTTAAAGGTCTCACTAACAGAAAGTCATGTGAACCCGGTGTTTGAACCCTGGTAGCCACTCCAGAATCTGTGCTCAGACATCCCAGGTCAGCTCTGGATTTCTCCCTCAGGAATCATCCCTCTCTCCAGCTGTTACTACTGCTCCTGTCCTGCCTGACTCCTACTCATGGGATGTGTCCTCCACATGCTCACAACTGGATCAAGAAATGTCACTGTTCAGTCCAAAGCCAAATCTTCACCTTCATTTAGAACTTTACCTCCCTGCCCTCTTAGACACTCAATTTTTAATTAATACTAACATAGGATTCAGTATGCACCACATGATTTTAAGAGCATTATAAATTTCATCATATATTTAACCTTCCTAATGACCTTAATCACTAACAGGTTGTTATTTTTAGTGTTGCCATTTTATGGAAGAAGAAACTGAGACAGAGAAATGACTCCAGTGCACACAGCTAAGAGAGCATGGAATACATGAATGTTGTGTAGGATTGTCTTTGAGAAAGTACATGGATAAAGCACTTTGACTACTTTCTGTCCCTTGATTGGATGAAATGCCCACTGTGATGAAAAACAGTAAAGTAGGTCCTCTCCCAGCTGTGGGACTCTGGAAGCTCTGAGCACACCCTAAAACACCCTGGCTACAGCCTCTCTTCCCTATCAGCCCAGAAACAAAAGCATGTCCTGTATTCAAGATTAAATAAATGAATTCCTGCATTCATAACTTTATCTGGGTCCTATAAAGATCTGTATTGTGGTGTTTTGAGAGGGAGTCTCATTCTTTGTCTTCTTCTCTCAAAGTCTCCCCTCCTCCAACTGCTACAGCTCCCAGGTCATTTCTCCTCCTCAAGGCCATGGAGCACATTTATTTCTCTTTTTCTGAGAGGCCTATTCTCAACATCCTCTATATAAATTCTGTCCACATTCTCCCTATCTCAGTTCCAGCTTGTTTTCTCCTGAGCACATTTTATCATCTAATATACATATACTATGCATATTGTTTATTTGCTCTCTGTATTGTCTGTCTCCTCCCACTAGAATAGAGCTCCATGTGGCAGGAATTGATATCCATTTTGTTCACTACTTGATACTGAGCACTTAAAACAGTGCCCAGTTCATGTTAGGTGCTCAGAAAACATATGCAGTTAACAAGAAACTAAATTATTCTGAAACTCCAGGTATCTTCTCTGGTCACTCCTCATCTCCTGCATATCCCATTCTGCCTCTGCTTACCCCCAATATGTTAATGTTCTCAAGGATCCATTATCAGTGTTTCATTTTGCTCATTCTATTTCTTTTATGCAGCACATGGGCAAGGTTGTATTAGGGTTTAATTAAAGATCAATATGATAATGTACATAAGGAATCTTTGCCAGGCCTTGACACACTAGGCTAAATATCTTTTAGAAACATGCAAAATGTAGGAGACTGATTTTTAAGTTCTACACACAAAGCTGACATTCATGTGACTTATGTAACCATTAGATATGACTTCGGGACCTTGTGTTGTACTGAGTTGTTCCTTTGGGTTACAGCTCACCATGGCCTCTGGATACACCATGAAGGATCCCATTTGTCTTGTGGAAAATCAGAATAATCAGCTGACAGTAAATCCAACAGCACTGGAGATTCTAGACAAGATCTCTCAGCCTGTGGTGGTGGTGGCCATCGCAGGTCTGTATCGGACAGGAAAATCCTACCTAATGAATCGCCTGGCAGGAAAGAACCATGGTGAGTGTTGTTCTGGGGCAGCGGCCATTTGCTTGGAGGCAGTGACAACACAGGCTGATCACACCTCCTTTCAGGGTCATCTAAAACAAAGCCTAACTTCTTCCAATGAAAAAAAGTTCTAACTGTCATCACCAAATAAAGATCTTAAACCCCACTGTTCCACAAAACTTCACTCTTTGTGCCAATAATAATGGGTTCCCCAGCTCTATCCAAAGATCCACCCATTATTCTTGATCCCATCCACTCTTTCTGCTGAGGAGCTCAGCTCCAGCAATTATTCCCTTCATTTTTCTCCCATGACTTTTGTCCTTAACTTTAGGGCCTTTTCAACTAGGGCACAAATATTGGTCAACATGTCCTGTTTTCAAAAAGTGATGGAAGGCACAACAGACAACAGTATATTCTATGTATCCCATTGCTCAATGGGTCTAACATCCAATATTTTGCTTCATTTTTTAGTAAAACTTTGCTAATTTATACCCTCTTTTCTTTATCTAGTTGTTTCAATATATGAAATATAACACAGAAGAGTGCACAAAACATACATATATATAAAATTAATAAACATAAATTGATGCTCTGTGTAATCACTGTCCATATCAAGAAATAAAACATCACCAGCACCCAAAAGCCCTAGATGTACCCTCTGACACCTCACCAGAGCTCACCAATGTTTTTATTTTCATGGTGCATGCTTTCACTCTTCCTTTTGAAGAGTGGTTTTATAAGTTATGTATGCATTTGTAAGAATAGCTTGAATATATATAAAGGGAAATCCATTCAGGTACTCTTTGGAATCTTGTTTCTTTTGCTCAACAAAAAGTTTAAGTTTTACCTAGTTTGTTATATGTATCTATATTTATTTATTTTCACTATTTTATAGTATGCTATTGTGAGAAGATACTATAATATATTTATGTTTGTTGCTGACCAACATTGGTTTTGTTCTAGTTTTTTTAGTTTTGTGAATGATGCTAACATATCTTCTTGTTTGTATATCTTGGTGCACATGTACACAAACTACCTTGTGTGACAAACCCAGAAATAAAATTACTGGGTCATGGAGTTTATATGTTGTCGTCCTTTCTGGATACTCTCAAATAGCTCTTCAAACTTTATATGCAATGAATATATTTATTAGCAGTAATTGAGAATTCACCATAACCTCACAAAACTTTGGTTAATTTACTTTTTAAAAAATTTGATGATCTGATGTCTGTACAGGTGCATATTATATGCCTTATTACAAATAAGTTTGAGCATCTTATCACATATTAATTTTCTCTTTGCATTTTGTATTTCTTGAGGTCATTTTTCCTTTCTATTGGGTTGCCTTTTTTGTTCTTACTGATTTTTAGAGCAATCTGCCTGTGTCTTGTAATTCATTTCTCTCTATGAAGACCACACACATTTTTATTTTCAAATGTCTTCCTCTGTGTCTCATCAGCTCAGCACCATTAGGAGTTAAACCTCAATACCCTGAAATGCAACAATTAATAGCAATATCTCTCATTGTCCTCTCACTGTGTCTCCTTTCTGTCTCTCTCCTCTCCTTCTCTCCCTTTCTTTCCTTCTCCCTTTCTCCATTTTGCTTCACAATCTTTCCCATTTGCATCCAACAGAACATTTTGTCTTGGTCTTTCCTGTGGAGAAATTCTAGACCACCACTCAAAGGACAACACTTTTCCTTGCCTGTATTAAATTAATTAATTTTTGAGGATTTAAGATTTGAGAAACCAAAGGGAAAGAAAGCAGTTAAGGAGTTTCAACACCATCCTTTTAATTCTACTCAAGATAACATCAGGTAAAAACGAGGTGCTGTTTCATTGCTGAGGAGGTCTCAACCTGCAAAATATTGTAATAACTATGTTTAGTGCAAGGTTGGCCCTTAAAATAGAAGTGGGAACACTTTGCAAAGTATATGACTGTGCAACAGTTATGCTATACAACTGAAATTAATACCATATAATGTTGAAAGTAAACTGTAAATGGCAAAACAACAACATCTGAATTGAGACTCTACCACCCAACTCATATAACAGAATAAAAGAAAAAAGAAGGATTGGTGCCCAGTCAAGATCCAGGAGCAAGATCAGGTCACGACTCTCTCCTCTTGTTGATAACTTCCTTTGTGGGGTTTACCTCTCATAACTGAGAGTGATGCTCTTCAATTACACCTACCTCTTCTCACTGGGAGAACTGGGGGTTCAGATTACTCTGTATTACTAAGCAAACAATCAACTACTATCACCTTGTGTATGAATGCAGGCCATCTCAGGCTTTATACCCTCTCTATGGAGAACTCACTGGATGTGGAAATAGAATGGCCTGAGCCAAGTTGATCCAACCTCCCCAACACATTCCATCATGTCCATATCTAGTCCCCATTAAAGAAAACATTGGCCTATGACGGATGTTAAAAATGTTGAACTGTTTGAAAAGATATATCACACACAGGTCCTTGGGCATATCCCACACATGCTCTCCACCTGTAGGTTTAATCTTTAAAACTCCACTTGTAGTTTTAAAGAGGAGCAACCATATTTAATAGGTGTTTTCTGCCTCAATGTCCATTATATCCTACACCTGAGTCAGTGAAAAAGAAAAAAAAATTCTCCAGATTTTCTTGAAGAAGAGAAAAGAAATGAGAAAAATAAAAGAATAAAAGGGAAGAAAAAAATCCAACAAAGCTGATTATCAGCCCAGTTTCTGGCTGGACACACAAAAAGCTCTCATTGGGTACCTAAAGAATGTTTAATAGAGGGACTCATACAATGGCATAAGCAGGTCACAGAGAACTAATTGAGGATGAGGAAGCACCCAGAGGGTGGCAATTGCAATGGCCAGGTAACTATAATCACTCCTATAGCATGAACCAAAAAGCAGAAAGTGAAACCAGAATGTGACAAAGATCAGCACAATTGGATGGAGCTAAATGAAAGGGCTGTGACCCACTGAGAGGAAGTGAGGCACTGGGACACTGTGGCTCACTAAGGGGAAGCGAGGTGAACACATGCCTGACTTCTAGTTCATGCTGGCATCTCCCACTGGTGGAACTCCATCAGAACCTGAAGGACAAAGGGGCTCTTCAGTGTCAGAAGGAAATATAAAGGTCAATAGAGGTTATAGTAATTCTGTAATGCGACATAGCTTGAGCCATTGATAGTATGGAGTGAGTAGGAAACACACAGTGTTTCTTGAGAAGGTCCTTAATATGGATAAAGATTAGACAAGCTGTACTTGCTGAAATTGAAGAAAACTTCCTCCCAGCCAGGCACTCACATTCTGATAACTTTAACCAATGTAACCTATGGGCTACCTGGCCAATCTGCTGTTACTCTATGCTTTCCCCTCTTCCTTTGCAGGTTTCCTTCTGGGCTCCACAGTGAAGTCTGAAACCAAGGGCATCTGGATGTGGTGTGTACCCCACCCCTTGAAGCCCAACCACGCTCTGGTCCTTCTGGATATTGAGGGCCTGGGTGATGTGGAAAAGGTAAGGCAAAGAGTCTTCTTTGTTTTTGATAATCAACTTACATTTTAATTTGCAAACTTTGTTCAACTTCTATATTTCTCTGAACTACAAATCCACTTAAGAATAATTAGGTTAAATTTTGTTTAGTTGAACTTACTATGTTGAAAACTCAATACTTAATCGGTATATATCTTCTTATTTTTACATTTGGTTGAAAGTTGCAAGATAACAAATACTTATTGGGCATCTGAATTCTAAGATTTTGTCATAATTAGTACAGCTATGAATGATTTAGGAAAAGGCTCAGAGCTTAGTTGGGAGATAAGAAATATGCAGTGTTATCAGTACAGGGTATGATGGATACAAGGAGTGACATATTTAACCAGTCTTCAGGATAAGGAAACCATCCTGGAGAAAGTTATAATTATGGGATCAATACACTCTAGTAGTTAAGGTGTGTGGATTGATGGTTTGAAAGTAGGAAATGCGAAAATGGGTTTCTTTAAAATAACATCTACACTAATAAAAGAGAAACATGGTAATTAGCGTATGACCGCTACCCTTCACATTGGCTAATCAGCATATCCTTATGCAAATTAACTGTCGGCTGGCAGCCATG
>NW_005354414.1:209240-211143 GCF_000412655.1 Myotis brandtii | reverse complement strand
GGGGGCCGGGGGCGGGTTGGGGAGCCCCCCCCCCCACCGAGTGCACAAATTTTTGTGCACTGGGCCTCTAGTATTTAAATGATCTCCAAAAACACTTCAGCTACACCATATAAATTAATTAAGGTTTTAGTACAAGTCTCTGATCTTTACAGATGAATTCCTCCCTTCTATAAATTCATGAGCTAGACCCACCAGAAGCATTATAAATGAGATAATTTTAGGTAGTTTGTCTTTACTCTTTACTGTGTTAGTTTCAGTCAATCTTGTGTCCTATTTGCATTAGCCAGAGTCTAAAGTAAAAGTAGGAGGGGTGGATCTTTGACTTCCATTACCCCAAAAGGAGTAGGGCCAGGAATTAGATAATCTCAATTATAATATTAATTTTTAATTGAATTTATTGGGGTGACACTGGTTTACAAATTTATACAGGTTTCAGATGTACAATTCTACAGCACATTATCTGTGCAATATATTGTATGATTACCACCCAAAGTCAAGTCTCTATCCATCACCAATTATCCCCCCATCACCTCATCCAACTTCTCCTATGCCCTTTCCCCAGCAGTCATCCATCATGTTCCCCTGTCCATGAACACCTTCTCTTTTTTCTTTTTTGAAAAAAAAAATTTTTATTGATTTTTTACAGAGAGGAAGGGAGATGGATAGAGAGCTAGAAACATTGATGAAAGAGGAACATTGATCAGCTGCCTCCTGCACACCTCCTACTGGAGATGTGCCCACAACCAAGATATATGCCCTTGGCCGGAATCGAACCTGGGACCTTTCACTCGCAGGCCGATGCTCTATCCACTGAGCCAAACCGGTTAGAGCTCTTTTTTCTTTTTTGCTCAGTATTTTCCCCTCCACAACTCAATCCCTCACCTGCTTCCAAGAGTTATCAGCCTGCTCTTTATCTATAAGTCTGCCTCTATGTTGCTTGTTGGTTCATTTAGTTCATTAGATTTCACATATGAGTGAAATCATATAATACTTGTCTTTCTCTAAATGGCATATTTCACTTAGCATAATTCAAGTTAAATGTACTCAGTAATGATTTCTCTAATCCCAAGATGGTCTACTGCAGTGGTTCTCAACCTTCTGGCCCTTTAAATACAGTTCCTCATGTTGTGACCCAACCATAAAATTATTTTTGTTGCTATTTCATAACTGTAATGTTGCTACTGTTATGAATCGTAATGTAAATATCTGATATGAAGGATGGTCTTAGGCGACCCCTGTGAAAGGGTCATTCGACCACCAAAGGGGTCGCGACCCACAGGTTGAGAACCACTGGTCTACTGATTGCTAACAGATTATAGCTTGCACAAACCATCTTCTTTTTAGCTAATTATATTTTGACTGGAGGCCCGGTGCACAAAAATTTGTGCACTTGGGTAGGTCCCTCAGCCCGGCCTGTGCCCTCTCACAATCTGGGGCCCCTTGGGGGCCCCTTCTCCTGGATGCTGGCACCAGTTTTCCTCCGGCACCCAGAACCCAGGCCTTCGCTCTTCGCCGGGAGGGGCTCGCGCGGTGGGCGAGGGGCTTAGCTCTTTTAAAAATACTTCTGAATGTTTGGTAAATAACCCTGTAGGAATCTACTTTCTGAAACATGCTGGTTGTTAAGGGCTGATTTGGGTAATCAACAAAATGTATGTTAAAATCCTAATCCCCAGAACCTCAGAATGTACCTGTATATGGAGATAAGATCTTTAAAGAGGCCCCAGCAGGTCCAGAGGTTCCCAAAGGTGTGGACGGAGTTGGCGAAGAAGGAATGACACAGAGGCAGCGTTCAGGTGATCATCATAGCCAGGTTCTCTTTTTATTGTCCTGTTACATCTATATTTATACTATTTGATCTTATAAGCATGCCTCTATAAGCTTTTTTTTTTTTTTCGCCGAGGAG
>NW_005354414.1:208443-209126 GCF_000412655.1 Myotis brandtii | reverse complement strand
AAAGTCTTCCTCCACCTTTATCTGCATGGGGGCCAGATCCGGAGTCAGTGGGACTCCCGCCCGGCACCCTTCCCGTGGCACTCGCCACCTCTTCCAACCACTGGGCCCCTCACCAGGGGCCGGGCTGCTGGCTTCTGCAGGCGCTGGTGTCCTCCTGGGCGGGGACAGCCCCTCTTTCTCCGGAGGCTCGTTCTCAGCGTTGCCTGGGGTGGGGGCATCTGTGCCCTGGCTGCCCTTGTCCTCCGGTAAGATGGTGAACTGGCAGGCCCAGTAGTCGTCGCTGTAGGAGTCCAGCACCGTCATGAGGAACCTCCGCTCCTGCTGGAGTCTCCGTGTTATCCTCTATATCTGATGGTGCCTGTTCAGGACCCGCTTGTTCACCTGCTCGATCTCCCTGCAGCACCGACCCAGCGCCTGGTACTTCCTGCGATTGAGTTCCAGTTGGCACCGCCGCTGCCGGCCTTGGGCTGCCTCCTCCTCTTCGTCTTGCTTCTGAGGCTGGAGCTGCCCAGACCCCCAGACACGAACTCCACTACTTCGGTCTCAAGCTCGATCTCCAGGATGTGACCACCGAACAGCGGAGGCAGCGCCAGCTCCAAGCCGGGAGGTGCTGAGAACTCCTCAAAGCCCACGGCTGCCATGGACCCCTCTCTCTGCTCCAGCTCCATTTCTCCCTGGCTCCC
>NW_005354414.1:187229-208188 GCF_000412655.1 Myotis brandtii | reverse complement strand
TGGCCAGACATCTGAGTCACCTCCATCTTTATTCCTGTCCCAACACCGCGCAGTCTGACCATGGAGACTCTCTGCTTGGGAGGCCCCTGGGTCTCCTTCTGGGGCTGGGGATGCGCCACTGCCCGGGCACCGGATCGCATGCCCCGGCCCCTAGGTCTCCTTCTGGGGCCTGGCTGCATTGCCCCCAAGACCAGATCGTGTGCCCTGGTGGCGACACCTCCCTGGCCCCTGGGTCTCCTTCTGGGGCCAAGGCTGCTCCACTGCCCGGGCACCGGATCGCGTGGCACCAGCGGTGACACAGCCCAGGCCCCTGGGTCTTCTTCTGGGGCCTGGCTCCGTCTCCCCAGGACCGGATCGCATCCCCAGGCAGGGATGCAGCCTGGCCTCTGGCCCCGCCTCTGGATGTTCTCCAATCACTGGTGATCCCTGATCTGAGAAGCTCGGCGGGGCAGGGAAGAGGCGGACATCCCCAGGCTTCTCTGATTACTAGTCCAGGGCCGGCAAAGGCGGCCCAGTTCTCCGGCTCTTGGCTGCCACCTGGGTTCTGACACCGGCAGGCAGCTTCTTCCATCCTTCCCCTTTTGCCTCCTATCATTTTGTCTACGTATGCAAATTAGCCGCCATCTTTGTTGGCAGTTAATTGCCATCTTAGTTGGCAGTTAATTTGCATATCGCCCTGATTAGCCAATGGGAAGGGTAGCAAAGTTACAGTTAATTACCATGTTTGTCTATTATTAGATAGGATAGGAGCCAAAGCATAACTGTCAACTGATAGCAGAAGTACTTGCTGTCCTTACAACTCTAGGGTTTTTAGCAGTATCCAATTCTATTGCATAGTTGCTTATGATTTATCCTGAATGTTATGTTCAGCCACATCATCTATTCCTACCACGCACATAACCATCACTTCAATCAAATAAAATAACATGTAGTACCTTTGTATGAACACACTCTCTGGCGATTCTGATTGGCTTCTGTAGATCCTACCAACAGCCTGGTCATCTTCTCTCCAGAATTCCACATTCTTCCCATTCTTTAGAGCAAAGCCCAGCTACTTTCAACCTAATGGGAAAGTTTCTCACTCAGACATAATCCCTTCTTGGCCTGAAATCATAGAGTAATTTTTCAGGGTTTTGCATTCCCCCTTTGTCTTTTATTTCTTTCTTTTTTTTTATTATATAGGATTTTTTTCTTTTTTTTTATTGCTTAAAGTATTACAAAGAGTATTACATATTCTGCCCCCCAACCCTCTCTGGCCTTCCCACTGCAGTTTGACAATCAGTTTGAGGCAGCTCTGCCTCTGTATCTATTATTGTTCAAAAGTTTGTAATGGTCTCTATTATCCATGAATGAGTGAGATCATGTGGTATTTTTCCTTCATTGACTGGCTTATTTCACTTAGCATAATGCTCTCCAGTTCCATCCATGCTGTTGCAAATGGTAAGAGTTCCTTCTTTTTTACAGCAGCATAGTATTCCATCGTGTAGATGTACCACAGTTTTCTAATCCATTCATCTACTGATGGGCACTTAGGCTGTTTCCAAATCTTAGCTATGGTGAATTGTGCTGCTATGAACATAGGGGTGCATATATCCTTTCTGATTGGTGTTTTTGGTTTCTTGGGATATATTCCTAGAAGTGGGATCACAGGGTCAAATGGGAGTTCCATTTCCAGTTTTTTGAGGAAACTCCATACTGTCTTCCATAGTGGCTGCACCAGTCTGCATTCCCACCAGCAGTGCACAAGTGTTCCTTTTTCTCCACATCCTCTCCAGCACTTGTCGTTTGTTGATTTGTTGATGATAGCCATTCTGACAGGTGTGAGATGGTACCTCATTGTTGTTTTGATTTGCATCTCTCGGATGATTAGTGACTTTGAGCATGTTTTCATATGTCTCTTGGCTTTCTGAATGTCCTCTTTTGAAAGGTGTCTATTTAGGTCCTTTGCCCATTTTTTGATTGGATTGTTTATCTTCCTTTTGTTAAGTTGTATGAGTTCCCTATAAATGTTGGAGATTAGGCCCTTATCAGATATAATGTTGGCAAATATGTTCTCCCATGTAGTGGGCTTTCTTGTTGTTTTGTTGATGGTTTCTTTTGCTGTGCAGAAACTTTTTATTTTGATGTAGTCCCATTTGTTTATTTTCTCTTTAGTTTCCAATGCCCTCGGATCTGTATCGGTGAAGAAATTGCTTCGGCATATGTCTGAGATTTTGTTGCCTTTGGATTCTTCTAGTATTTTTATGGTTTCCTGTCGTATATTTAAGTCCTTTATCCATTTTGAGTTTATTTTTGTGTATGGTGTAAGTTGGTGGTCTAGTTTCATGTCTTTTATTTCATATCATTGGTTACACTCTTGGCAGAGCGGATCACCTTGGATGCATTTACATGTTGCCAGGTATATTTGCACCTCCAGCACGTCATCTCTGGAGGTCAGAGATTGCCCTATGAAACTTTATATCCACAAAAGTCAATGCATTATCTGGCATTTTTTTAGATGCACAATGAGAAGTTGATGAATTTACTTCACTAGCATTTGTGTCCCAAATATGCCTGTGGTCAAGAGAAAGTGGCAAATAAATCACTACCCACTTCTTATTGCATACTTCTATGTTCTTGGGACTATTTTAAACATTTTGCAAACATTTACAGTGTCATTTACTTCTTTTAATAGCTAAGGAACTTGGGCCATGAGTGATGACAATGTGAATACCCAAAATGAGGTTTGAATTTATCACTGTCTTCACAATGTATGTTATTTGCCCTGCTGTTCAGTTATAGTAGAGCTGACATAGTGCATGAACAACTGAATGGATGAATAAATTGAAGACACCTCAGTTCCCTTCTGTGCACTTTCTAGGGTGACTCACAAAATGACTCATGGATCTTTGCCCTGGCCGTGCTTCTGAGCAGCATGTTTGTCTACAACAGCATGGGCACCATCAACCACCAAGCCCTGGAGCAGCTGCAGTATCCTTCCAGAAACCCAACCTCCATGTGTCATGGAGGCTATGGAAATGTAACTGAGAGTATTTTTGTTGTTGTTTCTTCATGTCAGTAATCATGGTTGAGGAGAAAGGGACACAGGGTGAATGGAAATGTTCATAAAAATTATTTCCCTGTGAGATCTGGAAATTTTGGTGTGGAGCACCTCTCATTCCTTAGCTAAGATCCCAGCTATGTGACTAAACTAACAAAGCTAATCCGGGCAAAATCCTTTCCCAGCTCTGGTGAAGTAGGTGACTCAGCTGAGTTTATAAGTTTCTTTCCAGACTTTGTTTGGGTTGTACGGGATTTCACGCTGAAGCTGATGTTTGATGAACGCACCATCACTGAAGATGAGTACCTGGAGAATGCCTTGAAGTTGGTTACAGGTATCAGAGGACGGTCTGGGTGGTGGAGGATGAAACATTTGACTCTTACTTTAGAACTCACATTATATTTTTGACCACTGGACCATAATATAAAGTTCTATATGGCAATCTCTGACCTCCAGTGATGATTTGCTGGGGTTTAAACACACATGGCAACATGTACTAGTAAATCCATCTAAGGTGATCAATTCTGCCAGAAATGAAACCCAATGCTGGATGTAA
The DNA here is from genome assembly GCF_000412655.1 of Myotis brandtii. Classification (NCBI taxonomy): domain Eukaryota; kingdom Metazoa; phylum Chordata; class Mammalia; order Chiroptera; family Vespertilionidae; genus Myotis; species Myotis brandtii. Next base: position 204,592 of record NW_005354414.1, on the reverse strand, counting down.
TCAACTGAGCCCTGTCATTTGTCACTTAAACTCAATTTTTATTTTTTATTGTTTTGAAGCCTGTGCCAATGGTGATATGAGTATGATAGGTGGGTATGGTTTCAATTGTTATAAATACTGAAAAAACTCAAGTGACCAGAATTTAAGCTGGCATAGGAAATGGAATAGCCAACATTGTACCAAAGAGTTTAGGAAAATTGACACCATGAAAAAAATTTGAGGATAACAACCAGTGCTAAGATGTTCTGGGGAAGAAATATTTGTATTCTGATTAAGTTTAGAGCTCTTCTGCTTCTATTTGGAGAAAAATGCCCAACTCTGTGGAAGATGGTTAACACAGGATCATAAATATATCAAATGACTTATTTTTTTAAACATACTTCATGTTGTCTATCTTAATAGCCCCCAAAATGAACATATTCTTCCAGTAAGACTGTCAAATCATTCATTATCTCTCTCTTAGAACATCACTCTCTTCATTCTGCAGCCTGTTATCATGTTAATAGAATAAAGTAATTACACAGAATAGATTTAGCAGAGAGAAAAATGGGTGGTACCTGGAAGCATGTTCATTTTTTGCTTATTTAATAATTTATTTATTTATTCAAGAATCATTTATGGAACAGCTGATATATGCCCAGAATTACTTAGTGTGACATTGTCACCACCAATATAATCTGATATACAAAACAGGTGAGGTCTTTAAGTGGCATTAGGTTAACCTTGCATGTTTATATGGTCTGTATTTGTTACTCTGATTTTTAGAAGTTGTTCTTTACTGTTCTGAGTAATGTCTGCTCGAACAATATCATAAATTGCTATGTATCTGCCAGGAAATATTTGACTTTTACTTTAGAACCCCCATTATATTTCTGACATAAGGACTATAATATTAAAAGTATTTATGAAAATGTTTAGGATTAATCTATCATTCGCAAATATCTAAATAATAGTCAAGCTATTGGACACCATGGAAAGGCTAAGGAAAACAATCATAAGTTTCTTCAGATGGGATGAATGTCTCCATGCCTCCTCTTCTTCCTCAGAAGTATTTGTTTCTTTTATTCTGGTCTTTGCACAAAAAATAAAAAACAAATCTGTTTTCTGGAGATTAGCATTATGCTGATATTCATGATTAAATAGAAGCAGATATGCAAGCACCACAGTTACAATGATGCAAAGAACCCTAGAAATGTATGTCCTTTCCTGAAGATTATCTCACTGATCATTGCTGGTTTTATTGTTTGTTGTTTTTGTTTTGTTTTGTTTTGTTTTCTGTACAGGCAATACTTCCAAAATCCCGCGATCCAACTTGCCTAGAAAGTATATCAGGAAGTTCTTTCCCAAGCGAAAGTGCTTTGTTTTTGAACGCCCTACAAATAACATAAACTTGTTACAACAGATGGAGGAAGTGTCAGAAAACCAACTAGAGTGCAGTTTCCGGGAGCAATCCAAACATTTCTGTAACTATATCTTCAGAGATGCAAAAACCAAGACCCTCAGAGAGGGAATCATTGTCACTGGAAATCGTGAGTCTCCATTCTCACAGTCGTTCATTCTGTGTGATTGTACTCAGGGTTTGTCAGTAGTTCTGTTTCCTTCTCCATGTGATGTGGATAAGCAGAGATTCATGCCACACATAGACATCTATGTTTCTTCATTAAAGTTTTCCTATATGAGGGCTTATTGAAGCCCACTGTATCTCATGAAACTAATACACTAATGACATAAGCACAAGCTGCTGTTGATAGGAATCTGCATGATGATGATAAGACCAATTAGAAAAAATATATAGCAGAACAAAAGCCACTGGAAGTTCATTAGAGTTTGAGAAGAAAACGTAACATATAGCCTTATGTACAGGGCCAGATTCATGGAACTATACCACCTCAGCAGACATACAGTGCCTTGGAATGAGGTGGGCCAAGGCTTGATTTAATATTTCAGTCACTATCCTGAAATTTTTGGTTTTTTATCTGGGTCCAAATTTTCATTGGAAAATTTTACCCACAAATTATTTACTTTATATACCTGTAAATAAACTCTTTTAAAATGTATTTCAATTGGGAAAAAGTCCCAGGAAACCTTTGAATATATTGGTTGAAATTATTAACTTTATATTATCATAAGCTGAATTTGAGAACCATAAAAGAGAGAGTGTATAGGAGATATGATGATGTTATTACAAGGAAGTAGGTTTATAGTATATAACATATAACGGAGAAGGAGACAACAATGAAAGCAATGAGGAAGGTGGGGAGTAAAGGAAGAGAAAACAAAAATCTAAATTCAATATAATTTTTGTTCTTTTTAGAATGATGATCTAAAGATTGTGGTGCAGTAAGAACTTCCTGTCCATTTTCTGAATATCTTGTGTCATTCAGGGATGGGGACTCTGGCAAAGGCCTATGTGGATGCCATCAATAGTGGAGCAGTGCCTTGTTTGGAAAATGCAGCGATAACTCTGGCTGAGCATGAGAACTCAGTGGCCGTGCAGAAGGCAGCCGACTACTACAGTGACCAGATGGCCCAGAGAGTGAACTTCCCCACAGACACGCTGCAGGAGCTGCTGGACCTGCACACAGCCTGTGAGAAGGAAGCCATTGCAATCTTCATGGAGCGCTCCTTCAAGGATGACAAGGGGGAGTTCCAACAGAAACTTATGGTAATATGTCTTAGCATATATCCTTCCTCATTCCTGTTCTTCTAGATTAACGCTTAAACATCCCCTTTTTGACCCATAGTTCATGAGTTTCCCATTGTAAAAGAAGTTTGCATTCACGTGAGTGTCTGGGATCTATAGTCAACAATTCATCCTTTTCCTGAAGGATTGGCTCTTTATTTCCATTATGGCAAAGCAAATTAACATGTGCTTATTAGCAGTTTGCAAAAACACATAATTTTTTAGTTCACTATTCTTCAGGTGAGTTCCTAGCACAAGATGTATGGTGCTCTGCTGTGTTTACCAAGAGCTGAAAACAAGATTCAGATGTTGTACACCTAAAACTAATATAATGTCATGGGAACTCCTCCCCATCTTCAAGGCAGCAATGGTGCATTGTACCTGTGTTTTTTTTCTAATGTTTTTCACTACTTCTCTGCTACCAACTAGAGAAAAATACTCCCGTGTTTAGGTATGCCCACTTGAGTAATCTTCGTTTCTTAAAGTGGGCCAGTGCCATATAAAAATCTTATCAGATGATCAATATTTAACTTATTCATCGGCCTACAGACTATCATGTATTGACACCAGGAGAAAGAACTCTTGAGGACAACATAAGTCTGCCCAATATAAACACCTCCACCTTGTCTTTGAGTCTGTCATTGACCATTGTACAAGTTACAAAACTCTCACTTCATACAGAAGAAAATTAATATGATTATAATTTTTCTGGTTTAGCAAAAAAATTCTTTCCCAATATATTGGCACAATCAAGCCCTCATTAAATTAATTCATGAGGAGTTCAAAACTCTGTTCAGTGAACACTTACCTTATTTGTGGACAGTTGATTTACTGTGTATATATTTTTATCCATAACTATCCAAGTTTGCAGAGGAAAGTCTACTTTCAGTTATATTGAACTTTCCATTGCTCATTATTGATAGATGGACCACTGTTATTCTAATGACCGATAAAGGAACCTTGATGATACTGGATTGCATATTTGATTTTTGCTAGAGAATTGAATTTAAAAGTTCTCATCAAAGAAAAAACAATGTTTATGCCTATGTAAGGTGGCAGACAATAATTAGACAATACAGTGATCATTTTGAAATGTACAGTGGGGCCTTGACTTATGAGTGTCCCGACTAACGAGTTTTTTCGAGATATGAGCCGTCTCTCGGCCGATTTTTTGCTTTGAGTTGCAAGCTAAAATTCGGGTTACAAGCCAGCTTCAGATTCCCCACCGCTAGTTGGCGCAGTGAATGTCACAGTGATTTGACATATGAGTAATTTGAGTTACGAGCTCCATCATGGAATGAATTAAACTCGTATGTCAAGGCCCCAGGGTATACAAATATTGAACCATTACATTGTACACCAGAAGCCAATATAATATATCTCAAATATACCTCAATTTAAAAAATAAATAAACCCTAGATTTCATGTCTACCAGTTCCATATTTTCACAAATGTTGAGCCAGAACCCAAGAGAATTGAGGAAGTTTCCACAGTTCACACAAGGAATTGGTCTAAACTGGGACTACAGTGAATTTTCTGAGCATGGTCTATGTGGTTCCATGCTCCAGTCCACCTTGATGGCATTAAACTACTTCTTCCAAGAGGATTATAGTTGGACCTTTTGTTCTTTTATAACAGCCTCTTTCCTTTGGGTTTCTCCACATTTCTGTGGCAGGGCATCATAGAGAAAAAGAAGGAAAATTTCTTGCTGAAGAATGAAGAGGAATCTCTCAAATATTGCCAGGCTCAGCTTACACAGCTTTCAAAGCCACTGATGGAAGGCATTTCGAAAGGAACTTTCTCTGTACCTGGAGGATACACTCTCTACTCAGAGGAAATGATCAAGGTTGAACGGTCCTATGAATTAATACCCAGGAAAGGAGTGAAGGTGAGGAATAAAATGAGGGGGTACAGAGGTTTTGTAGGTACTTTTGAAAAATCTAAGATGATAGGACTACATGTGAAGAGATAGAAAAGCATGGTGATATCTGTACATTTTTATCTTTTACATCCACAATTAGTTAAATACTCTTAAATAAACAAGAATATTTTTTCCCAAACATAAGATTTATTTTCAGGAATGTAGATGAAATAGAACGTGTCTTTCATTTAGAAACAATGTAATAGCTTAGCACTGTATAGAAGGAATGCACAATTAAAGAAACAATGTTCTGAAGAAGCTTATGATCTCACCTAAAAAAAGAAAATATAGTCATTTAGATTGGTAGGATAATGTTTATCATATAAGTATACACCAATAGTGACGATGATAATGATGATGATGATCATGATAATGTCTGATATATATTGAGCACACACTTTCTACACCAAGTACACTTTTCTGTTGATATTTTAAATTGACTATCACTTTAATCTTTAGAATAATATGAGTTTAGATAGTAATATCATCCCTATAATACAGTTGAGAAATGAGATGAACTGAGAAGCTCATAAGTTACCTAAGAACATACCTCCAGTGAGTGGTAGAGCTGGTAGGGCAGGTCTGTGTACCTGGCATCCAGTCAGATCTCAGGAGGAAGTTAAACACAGCTTCTTGGAAGAGGAGGTAGAAGCTATAAGTTGAAGTTTTGGTAAGTAGTATCTAAGTAAAGAAAGGGTAGATGAGCATCAGTGAGAAGGAAAAAAAATATGTATAGATATTGCATACAATTGAGGAGGAGTGTTTGTAGAACTACCATAAGTGGCATCATTAAGAAGAAGCTAGGGTTGCAAAATAGGGTTTTTTCCCCCCAACTAAAGCTGTTGGATCTTTAATTGTGGCCCCAGAAGGAAGGGAACCACTGTTGGATGCTATGAAGGATGAAGCATTTACAGAGTCAAATTTGTAGTTTTATTGAACACTGACTTCCCCAGCAAGAAGAGTCTTAGCTCCTTATTTCCTCAGGCAATGGAGGCCCTCCTGAACTTCAATCAGTCACAGGCTGCAACAAAGGAATGCATCCTGCAGGCTGACAAGGCCCTCACTGCTGGGGAGAAGGCTCAAGCAGGTACAGGGCAGGGCTGTGATCATAGAGGGTATGGTAGGTTCCTGCAGTGCCCCTGAATGTGTGAGAAAAAATCCTTCTTGAAACAATGTGTTTTCACAAAAGGATTAGAACAACTAAATCCAAAAATAACCAGGTGAGTTTTCATTGCTTTCTCAGGCAATCAATGCCTTTCCATCACATTCTGAAATGTGTTTTGCTCCTATTGCTGGTAAGAATATTGAGAGATTACTCACTGCCATTTAAAAATAATTTTAGGAGCTCCTCTTATCTTTGAAGGGTATAGCTAGGTATAATTTTTATTTTCTTAACTCTGTAAAACCACTGTGGAACAGATGAGCGAGCCAAGAGAGAGGCATCGGAAAGACAAGACAAGCTGCGAAGACAGACACTGAATGAAATGAAGCAACAAATGGAGGCTCAAGAGAGAAGCTTCCAGGAAACTATGGCCCAGATGAAGGAAAAGATGGGGAGAGAAAGAGAAATCCAACAGAGTGAGCTACAAAGAATATTGAAGCACATGGAGAAGGTAAGTCTAGGTGGGGTGTGGGCAAAGCCAAAAGGACAGTCAGCTAGTTCCTCATGAAGGGAAAACCAAAAACTAAAGTTATAAACACTGAATGAAATCCAAAGGCATATGATTCAGTGAGATGTCTTTCTAAAGCCCTATGTCTTTAGAACTCAGCACCTTCTGTGGTATTAGAATTAGGGGGGTTCAAATAACATAACCCAGACTCATGAAACTGGTATTTGTGGTGATTATAGGGTCCTATTGTGTCCCTAAGTGAATAGGACTTCAGTTCTCAGGATGTTTGGTACACCCATCAAAGACACCTGACATAGAGCCATCTGGTCTCAAAGCATCAGATATGAAATATGGGATAATGAAAGCTCTAAAATGTGCAACATTGGTTTCCACATCTGCCTGCTTCATTCTACACATCCAGAGTAAGATAGTTAGAACTAAAACTTCATCTTTCCCAAAGAACATCCCTAGGACTGAAACCCATTCCTGACATTGGTGTCAGACCTGAACCAGCCCCAAGTCCTCCCATCACCAGTGAGATCCTGCTAAGGGAACTTAGGAAGGTATAAACCAAGGATACTCCTGCTACCAGATCTAGAGGTTTAGAAATACTGGACAAAAAGCATCAAAGAGCTATTTTAATTCTATAATGATTTTTATACGGGTCATAAGATTAAATTGAATTAATGCATGTATTGCTGGCTTTTGCTTAAACCCATGGTCTTTTTTTCTTAATTGTAAATTCCTCTGCATCAATAGGAACAAGAGATACAGAAGATATACAAAGAGAAAGAGTCAGAGACGAAAAAAGAGATGGAAGGTGAGAACAGCTAAAAGCATTCCAGATATCAAAATAATAAATTGTATTTCAAAATTAAGAACTCCTCTCTTTGAAAAAGCACACTTTTCATTCTTTTAGTAGAATGAAAAGACAAGTCACAGATTGGAAGTAACTATTTGCAAATCACAAATTGGATTTAGGACTTGTATCCAGAATATTTAAAGAACTCTTAATACTCAACAAACATCTTACTAACTGGAAAAGCAAACATTCCAATTAAAAGGAAAAAATGATATAATTTAAACAGACACTTCATCAAAAAATATATATTTGGATGACAATAAGCACAGTATACAATATTATTAACAACATCACTACTTATTAGAAAAGTGGAAATTCAAGCCACAATAAGATATCGCTATGCTCCTACTAGAATGGCTAAAATTACAAAGAAGAAACATCTCAAGTGTTGGTGGGGATGTAGAGCAACTGGAACTCTTATGTACTGCTGGTGGGAATGTAAAATGGTAAATCACTGAAAAAGTTTGTCAGTTTCTTAAAAAGTTAAACAAATACTAACCACGCAGAGTAATCATTTTGCTTCTATATCTATCCCCAAGAAAAATGGAAGTTTGTGCATACGATAGCTTTATTGATAATAGCCATTAACTGAAAACCATGTCTGTCCACAGGTGAATGATGAATGAATTTTAACATATCCATACAAGAGAATACTACTGAACAATAAAAAGAAATAAACTATCAATACATACAAGAATGTTATGGATCTGAAAATAGATATGTTAAGTGAAAGAGGGCAAAAAAATGTCTACATACTGTATGATCCTTTTATGTAAAATGACAGAAAATGCAAGCTATTCTACAGTGACAGGAAGCTGGGCAGTGGTTTTGCCTAGTGATGGGGATGAGGGTTTATGTTCAGGAGGGAGGATTTTCCTAAGGGCATGTGAAGATGTGGCTGTTTCTGAGTGATGGGCATGCTTGTAACTTAATTGTGGTGGTGGTTTAACAGGTGTATACATGTATCATCCATAATAATAAAAGCATAATATGCTAATTAGACCGGATAGCCGAATGACCTCCCGGATGTCATTCTGGATGTCCTTCTGGACAACCTTTCAGGCAAAGCCGCAGCAGTGGGGCCAAGGCAGAGGCAGCCACCGCGGTTGCCTGGGGGGAGGCAGGGGTGGTTAGGGGCAATCAGACAGGCAGGCAAGCAGTTAGGGGCTATCATGCAGGCAGGCGAGCAGTTAGGAGTGATCAGGCAGGCAGGCGAGTGGTTAGGGGCAATTAGGGAGGCAGTTAGGCTAGTGGTTAGGAACCAGCGGTCTCAGATTGTGAGAGAGATGTCCGACTGCCAGGTTAGGCCCGATCCCATGTGAGATCGGGCCTAACTCGACAGTCGGGCATCCCTCAAGGGTTCACAGATTTTGTGCACTGGGCCTGTAGTAAGTCAATAAAAACTTATCTGACAGTGTATTGCATGACTATTTTTAAAAAAAATATATATTTTATTGATTTTTTACAGTGAGGAAGGGAGAGGGATAGAAAGTTAGAAACATCGATGAGAGAGAAACATCGATCAGCTGCCTCCTGCCGCAGGCCAACGCTCTATTCACTGAGCCAAACCTGTCAGGGCTGCATGACTATTTTACAGCACTAAAGCTTTTCCAAAAATATAAAACAACAAATTACTCTGGGTAATGAGAAGCCCTAGAATTGTTAATGTGAGCCATATCAGTGCACCTGAAATCAAAGAATAACAAGGAGAGTTTATAGTTCCAAGGGATTCTTTAACTGTTATTTACAGTCCTCTTTGCTTACTCAGTACAAAAATTATCAGAAGTTTTCTCTATGAAATAAGAATAAAACAAAAAAGATAGGTTGAAAGAAAAATAAGGAATAAATATCACAATTTAATCCTCATGTTTCTCTGCTTATTTTTCTTCCTCTGAAGCTCTGATAAAATTGTTCGATGAAATGCAAAAGAGAAATCAGCAGATGATGGAAGAGAAAGAAAAGAAGTATCAGGTATGGGTGAAACAGTTGATTGAGAAGATGGAGATGGAGAAGGCCCAGACCATGGCAGAGCAAGACAGGATTCTAAATATTAAATTTTAGGCATTCAACTTTGTCATCACCATTTTATCGTCCACTGCACTGAATCAAAAACATGCTTAGAAGTTAGAGCATTACGTCCAATTATGGGATTTTCTAACCCAAACACTAGTAAACAATTTATGACCATATACGTAATTAATCATGTAATTACATGCTCAGGCTTCCTGTATCGTCCTGTTCTCCAGGCTCCACTATGAGTCATTGTTGAGTCCAGATGTCCACCCAGAAATACAGTGTGGACTGTCACAGGCCCCCATCTCCTCAACCTATTATTGTTACTTTGCCTCCAAGTTTCGGAAAGTTGTACTAAGTTCACTGATCAAACATCTGCCATGACTCTGAGTCATGTAGTAACCTTCCCGATGGAATTCATTCATCTTTCTCACATTTGTAGATAGATATTTGAGAGGCCACACTACCTAGATCAGAGTTGAAGGAAAAAATGCTATAATTTCCAGGAAGCCTGTGGTGAATATGGGTGAAGAGGAAGTAAGTTTCTGAAACTTATTCACAAATAAGTTTCAAAAACTCATGAAGGATTAACATAGGTATTGAAAAGGGAAATAATTTGGCAAATGTGGGAAATGTTTTACATTGTGTGAGTTCGGTCTTCATTTTTTCTCTCAGAAAAAATTGCAGTCTCTCCAGAAGAAATACAAGGAAGATATCAAGAAACTTCAATTTGAAGTAAAATATATGGAGATGAAAATAGAAGGAAATAAATGTACCATACTCTAAAAATGCTAGGAACATAACTTCCTAACCAGCTCCCTCCCTCCACAGGAAACTACTTGATTGAGCAACTTCTGAATGTCACACAGTTGCCACTAAACTAAAATTAGAATCAGGATGTTTGTAATTTTGTTGAACCAAAAAAACTGCAAAGACGAAATAAACTGCAAATACAATGTTTCCCTACAGAGTGATTCAATTCTTGCTGAATATACTAATAATGATTAGTATAATCCTTACATGGATTCTTTATTTGCAAGCATGGTTACTGAGTCTAGAGAGACACATTAAATTGTATAATGAGATGCATTTTGCAATGAGGAGATATCAGGTGGGTTCTGTTCAGGGTAGACTTGCTCTCCCTCATGTACATCACCCCACTAGACATCCTAAGCCCCTTGCTATTGCTCAAGGGATTGCTTTGGTTTTGGGATAGCGTTGGAGTGTTGTGAATTTAAGGCAAAGCTCATGGAAGTGAACAAAGCCATGGGACACATTGATCATCATTCCTGCCAAGTAGTCTATGGCTGGCTGCAAATCAGGGAGACCTGGGATAGTTGACTGCAAGGTGCAGACAGAGTACAGTTCTTGGTTGGGTGGTGGCTACATGGTCTGTGGGCACAGACGGGACTCTGGGATTCTGGTAGAAGAAGTCCTTGCCTCTGTGCAAAATGGATTTATGTGTAAATGTTTCACCTTCCCTGTCTCCAGAATTCTTCTGGGTAATTACTGTCCATCCACAGGCCACCCACCTCTCAATCTTCCTCTTTCCTTAGTCTTTTTCTTCCCACAATTCAGAAAGTAAATTCTACAGTCATAGAAAGGGAAGTTTTAACTCAAACATGAAAAATAACTATTTTCATTCCTCTGAAATTCATAACTATAATCCTGCAAAACTTAAACCAAACTCTATTGTCCTCTCGGCCTTGCTGCTTTAGTGTAGGAACAATATTTTGAAGGAAAAAATGAATGTTGACCCTGAACTCAAACCATATGCAAAACTAAATTTGAGATGAATTATAGTCTTAAATGTTAAAGTGAGTATTTAAAAGAAAGCTTTTGAAAAAGAAAACATAGAAGAAATCTTTATAATCTTGGTATGAAAGGGAACTCTCATGCCCACATGATGAGACAAATTGATGTCACCACCATGGAAAACATTATGGAGATTGCTGAAAAAATAAAAATAAGCCCTACCTGGTTTGACTCAGTGAATAGAGCGTTGGCCTGCAGACTGAAAGGTTCCAGGTTCTATTTTGGTCAAGGGCACATGCCCAGGTTGTGGGCTCAATCCCAAGTGAGGGGCATGCAAGAGTTAGCCAAACAATGATTCTCTCTCATCATTGATGTTTCTATCTCTCTCACCCTATCCCTTCCTCTCTGAAATCAGTAAAAAATATTTAAAAATAGAAAATTAAAAATAAAACTACCATATGAATTAGCAATTCCAGTTCTGGCTCTTTATCTGAAAAAAAAAAAAAAAAGAGAGAAAAGAAAACACTAACTCAGAAAGATATATGTACTCCTATATTCATTGCAGCACTACTTATAATAGCCAAGATATAAAATCACTGTAAGTGTTCATCAACAACTGAATGGATAAAGAAAAATGTGGCATATATATTTATACAGATATATTACTCAGCCATAACAAAAAAAGGAAACCTTGCCATTTGCAACAACATCAATGGACCTTGAGAGCATATGCTAAATGAAATAAATCAGAACAGAGAAAGATAAATACAATATGACCTCATATGTGGACTCAAAAAAACAAGCCCATTTATAAACAGAATACACTGGGGGTTGCAAGAAGCAGGTGATAAGGAGTAGCAGAAATGGGTATAGGAAATCATAAGTTACAGCCTTACAGTTATAAAATAAGTCATTAGGATGTAATGTACAGCATTGTACCAATACTTAATATTGCATATTTTAAAGTTGTTAAGATAGTAAATCTTAAAAGTGCTGATCACAAGAAAAATATTCTGTAAGCACGTATGGTGGTGAATTGTGGGAAAGCAAGTCTGTGTATGTGCAAGCACCTGCTTACTGGAATCTATGCTTAGTCTTTAGACGTCCTTGCTTAAAGGACACTGCAGATGCATGTGTCTTCTCAGGGATACTTACCCTACTGTTAATATCTAATAGTTAATTTTAGTTCAAGCCCTAGTTATAATAAGAGCCTGAGGAGGCAGGCGAACGGGGCTGTTTGGTTTCTTTCACAGAAATGTCTGTCTGAGTAATCATTCATCCATAGCTCAGGATCTGCGGGTCAGCCCTGGCAATGAATGTTAACTAGACTTACTATGGTCATCATTTTGCAATATATACAAATATCAAATCACTATGTTGTACACATAAAACTAATATGTTATATGTTAATTATAACAATAAAAAGGAATTAAAATATTTCACTCTTTAAAATGTCATAATAATAGTGATTCAGGGTGTTTTGTGTTGTTTTTTGTTTTTTTGGTGAGCAGGGTGCAAGGGTGATTTCTTTCCCGGGTTCTTGTCCAGTTGAATTAGAAGGATGAAGCCATAGAAAAAGTTGTAGATGAGAAGTACAGAAACTTTATTGCAAGCAGATACTATCTCTAAAGCTCCTAATTCTAAGTTTCTATTCCTAAGACTCTGTCTCTCCTGGCTGAAATAGGGTGACCACTGCTCTCTTTGTCTTGAGGTATTATGTATTCTAGGGACCCTTCCCTTAATCTAGGACCCCTGTGCTTTCCTCATTGGTCTCTCTGCTACGTAGTATTAGTTTCAAAGGCCAAAGCCCAAGTGGTGCCCCCTCTTCTTTCCCCTTATTTTGCAATAAGTCTCTATCCTCTGTGAACATATGTCTTTCTCTCTCATTATCCTGTGGCATTTCTCTGTCCTTCACATATCAATCTTGTCTGTTCAGGTTGGAATTGCTTTTGATCTTCCTTGTTACAGAAGAGCAAAGAAATACCAAGCACACTTAATAGAGAAGGGAGGGACCCCATTTATTAACACTGGTGGGCTCCAGGAATAATTTCCAAATCAGAGTGAAGTAACAGGCAGAGACTTCGCTTTTCATAACCTTCTGGGGTCTTTGTCTTGCAGATATGGTTCCGCCCCCTTTTGTGGACTTACAGGAAGGCCCCCAGGTGTTGATGATCTGTCCTGGGGCCAGCGATAAGGACCTTCCCCCCTACCCCCAGGGCAGTGCAAGTTTCACAGTTTCTATGGCCTGACCTGTCTTGCAAGACCAGTTTCCCACCCCCCCCCCCACCCCCCATTTTCCCACAAGCTTCTTTTAGCCTTGTGGAGCAATGAATCTGCAGGTGGTGTTTCTGGTATCCAGGTGTTCAGTCCTGCAACCTTGAGACCGGTGAGGGTGGTCAGGATGACTATATGTGGTCCCCTCCAGGTAGGAGTCAGTCCTTGGATGGTCTTTACCTAAACAGAGTCACCAGGTTGGAAGGCAGAATGTCTCAAACATGCTTCTGGATTGCTTTCTGGGTAGACTGTAAAGCCTGTAAGAACTTGAGTAAAAATTAGTTATGGATTTCAGCCTTTACCCACCAGAATCTGTAGAGGCCCCAGTGGTTTCCAGGGCAGCCTTCCGGGCTGCTTTGTCTGCGGCCCAGTTCCCTCTTGCCTCTGTGGAGTCCCCATACCCTGCAATAGCACTCCTGCTGCTCCCACTCAGTCCTCTGAATCCTCCATCTCCCCGCCTTGGTGCTGAAAGGGGGAGGGGGCACCCGCGGGGCTTGTTGCCAAGCGCTGGACAGGAGCATCTTTATGAAATGTGAGCACCCACCAAGCTAGAGGTCCAGCCTCCCAGACACCTTGGAGCTTACACTTAGTTCTATCCTGCTGTAACCATTTCTTCTCAAGAGGATGAAAGAAGTTTGATTTTTCTTTCAGATGAAGGCAACTAACCAAACAACCGCTATGTCAGTTTCCAAGTGAGCAAGAGTGAACTCTGTGAAGGAAGTGACAGAAAGTTCAGGATGTAACAGGAAATTGTGCTGTACAGGCATGTTATGGGAAAACAGGATATTCTTGACCCTAAATAAACATATCATCTACCTGCTAAAAGGTGTGCACTGTAAAAGGATCGCATCGGCTTTGATATTGAAGCAGAATTTTTTTAAAACACGTTTTATTGATTTTTTACAGAGAGGAAGGGAGAAGGATAGAGAGTTAGAAACATTGATGAGAGAGAAACATCATGATCAGCTGCCTCCTGCACGCCCCCTAGAGGGGATGTGCCAGCAACCAAGGTACATACCCTTGACCTGAATCAAACCTGGAACCCTTCAGTCTGCAGCCCAACACTCTATCCACTGAGCCACACCAGCCAGTGCTGAAGCAGAATTTTTGGACTGGGCAGGATGTCCGGGAGAGAAGAATGAATCCACAGACAAAAGGTGGTACAGTCAAGGTGGAAATTTATTAAAGAACAAGTACAGACTCCCACATAGGGAGGGGAAGAGTCCCATTGAGTTCCTTTCCCTACAGCTTATAAAGGCTGTAGATCCTTGTGCCTTGATATCCCCTCTGATTGGTCACTATTCCCTTAGACTGGTTACTATAGTAACTCCTTGCTCAAACCTCACATGGGACCTGTGAGGTTTTTTCTCCCCCATCCCCCCTTCCTTGTTTTCCTATTCCCTTTGGGGTTTCTTCTTCTTCTTCTGGATGAAGGGTTTCCTTCCCTTTATTTTGTAAATATGGACCTTTTGTTGTTTCCAGCTCCCTCATTCTATGGAAATATACCTTCTGCTGCTCTGCAGCCCTGTGTTTCTTCCATCATCCACTTAATTTCTAAAATGTCCTAAAACCTGTCTTTTTCACCCCTAAAAATTCCTGTTTCAATATGTAAATAATGTGAAATTTTATCTAACTATCTAGACACTTTCAGTCTAGCTGTAGGGACATACTCAGTATTGTTAACTCAGTAGTAAAAGAGACTTCTTTCTTTTTTACATTGCTATGGAGAGGAATTTCTTCGATGATAAGACTTTTAATTCACCAAGAACACAAAAACATAAATTTCCTGCCTACACTCTGAACACCTTTGCAGATGAACAAAGCTATTGTCTATAGACAGATGTGGACATGTTTCTTGAGACTAATTCAATTTGTGGTAGGCATAAAATTGGTCTATTTTTGTGAACAACAAACTGATCAGAGTCTTGAACATTATGTACTCTGATATTAACAGCATTTCTAACTCATTGATGTTATTATTTATTTTCTATTTTCTACTTTTCTGTGTATTGTGAACCTTTTTAATGATTGTGAATTATTTTAAGATAATAGAAAACCAAATACACTAAGTAAAGTAATTTATCTTTTAAAACACAAAAGTTATTTATTGGGAAACATTTTCTGTTACATATTGTGTATTGTCATTTATTGTTCATTCATTATTTTAGACAAGTATTTAGTAATCAATGATGACATATAAAGTCTCTCATATATTAATGTGCCAATGTGCACAGATGAGTTATTATATTAAGGTATAACAGATGGGAAAGGAGGCTTGAAATAAGAAATTTTACTAGTTTCCTTGGTGTGGACAGAAAGCAAGGGCAATTGATAAAGTTGCAGTGTCCAATAAAAGTGTTTTATCCTGGAGAGCAAATAAGGAGACAAAGTTCAGGAGAATAGCAGTATGGAACTGGAGAAAATTATTTTATCCAGGAAGTAGTCAAATTTAAAATAATATATAGAAGCTAAAAGATGGCGGTTAATCTGCATACTCACGCTCCAAGCCCTAGAGCTAAGCCAAACAGCCCCGAAGCTGCATATGTTTGCATGCTGACTCTAGTTGCAGCCTCTGGGGGAGAGGGGGTGTGTGCGTGAATAGGTATATGAAATGACCAAATCTAGAATAACACCTTGAACTTGGTGATTTGGTTCAGGGGGAATTATTTTCTAAATTAATAACAAAGAGCTTGTTAATTAGCATAAGAGTCAGTTGAAATAATGAAGTCAGTGGGGCTTAGACTATGTGATGGGTTAGGAGAATTGATCTGTTCCTAATTCCCTAGTATGAAGAAGTCATACTTACAGCAGGCCCCATAGCTCCTATCAGCTGTGCATGTTCCAGGGCTTACACATGTTGTCCTGCTTCTCTGTACTCCAGAGAAGACCTAACCCCTGATATAATAAGTTCAAGGCCAGAGAACCTGCCATGGAAGCTCCTACATCCACCATGAGTGACCCTTTGTTTTACTGAGAGGAACATCCCCATGCAGACATTTCATTCATCTATTTAGGCAAGTATTTGGTAATCAATGATGCTATATAAAGTCTGTCATATATTAATGTTCCAATTTGCACAGATGAGTTATTAGATTCAAGTATAACAGATAGGAAAGGAGGCTTGAAATAAGAAATTTTACTAGTCTGCTTGGTGTGGACAGAAAGCAAGGGCAATTGATAAAGTTGCAGTGTCCAATAAAAGTGGTTTATCCTGGAGAGCAAATAAGGATTCAAAACTCAGGAGAATAGCAGTATGGAGCTGGAGAAAATTATTTTATTCAGGAAGTAGTTAAATTTAAAATAATGCAAGAAAAACACTGTGCTGTGTATGTTTGCATGCTGACTCTAGTTGCAGCCTCTGGGGGAGAGGGGGTGTGTGCGTGAATAGGTATATGAAATGACCAAATCTAGAATAACACCTTGAACTTGGTGATTTGGTTCAGGGGGAATTATTTTCTAAATTAATAACAAAGAGCTTGTTAATTAGCATAAGAGTCAGTTGAAATAATGAAGTCAGTGGGGCTTAGACTATGTGATGGGTTAGGAGAATTGATCTGTTCCTAATTCCCTAGTATGAAGAAGTCATACTTACAGCAGGCCCCATAGCTCCTATCAGCTGTGCATGTTCCAGGGCTTACACATGTTGTCCTGCTTCTCTGTACTCCAGAGAAGACCTAACCCCTGATATAATAAGTTCAAGGCCAGAGAACCTGCCATGGAAGCTCCTACATCCACCATGAGTGACCCTTTGTTTTACTGAGAGGAACATCCCCAGGCTGCAGACATTGTTTACATGATCTTGCTCTTTGTTATATCCAATCTACACTAATAAAAGAGAAACATGGTAATTAGCGTACGACCGCTACCCTTTTCATTGGCTAATCAGTGAGTATATGGAGTATATGCAAATTAACTGTCAGCCAAGATGGCAGCAGGCAGCCAGGCAGCTGAGAACAGGATGCTTGGTTGCCCCAGAAATAGAGGAAACCAAGGTTCCCAACTGTAGCTGCGGGGCTCTGAGCTCCTGAAGCAAAAGCTCCAAAAGATACAATGTTTCAATTATAGAAGCTAAAAGATGGCGGTTAATCTGCATACTCACGCTCCAAGCCCTAGAGCTAAGCCAAACAGCCCCGAAGCTGCAGAGCCGCGAGGCCTCCCGGCCCCGGGATCAGCGGAGCCGCAGGCCTCCTGGCCACCTGGATCAGCAGAGCCGAAAGGCCTCCCCGCCCTGGGATCAGCGGAGCC
>NW_005354414.1:178805-185703 GCF_000412655.1 Myotis brandtii | reverse complement strand
GGTGCTGGGGCTGCTGGGGGTATCAGAGACACAAACCCGCAGGCCCGGCACCCAGCAGACCCAAGGCCTTCGTGGCAGCACTAAGGAGCAGCAAGCCAAGCGGTAGGAAGCAGCAAGCAGGTGGGCAGTAACAAGGGAGGGGTCCCGGACTGCAAGAGGGCACATGCTGGGCTAAGGGACCCCCCACCCATCCCCAGTGCATGAATTTCGTGCACCGGGCCTCTAGTCCTATATAATAAAAGCCTAATATGCAAATTGACTGAACAGTGGAATGACTAGTAACTATGATGTGCACTGATGACCTCGGGGCAGACACTCAATGCAGGAGCTGCTCCCTGGTGGTCAGTGTGCTCCCACAAGGGGCGTGCCACTCTGCTGACTGGCATGAGTAGCGCTCCCTCAGCGGCCTATCCCCACAGGCCACGCCCCCACCAGTGCATTAATCCTGTGCACCAGGCCTCTAGTATAGTCATAATTGGCAGCATTTAACCTGAGACTACAGAGTGAAAAGGAAGGCATCTCGAACTGTTTTGTCAGTACTCCTGCTTTGTTAAGCTTTTTCCTATATTGTAGGAGAAAAGTCTCTTCTGTTATTATCATTATTTTTTGTATTTCTAAAGAGTTCCTGCATCTTATCCCTTCTGTGCCACTGAAGAATTACCATAATAAATAAATTCTGTGAGGACTAGACAATAGCAGTAGGAGATGAGATCAGTAGTGAGGCAGGCTATGCCAGATCTGAGGAATTAGTCAAAGGAATGTAGAAATGTCCAAAGTGGCTCCTTTCTCACAATGAAAAGCATGGTTGTGAACTGCCTTCTCCCCAAAATTGCTGAAAACATTCTTGTATAGATCTTTTGATTTCCGATCAAGTGGGGGCTCCTCTTCCCCACTGGGTGCTGCTGGAGGTAGAGTTCTTAAGATATACAGAGAAAAGGAATTTTCTGAGACTTGCGCAGAACAAGTGATTATTATTTGCATGGAATTAAATCCATGTGTTTCTTTTTTTCTTCCCTACTTTCCCTCTGGGGATTAATAGTCTGATCGTTGTTGCTCTGTCTTTGGATCTGTCCCTGTTTCTAAAGTCCCATTGCCCTTAGTCCAGTCAGAAGTGTACCTGGGGTTTCAGTTCAGCATCAGGCTAGAAGCAAAGCCAGTGTCCAGAGTTTCTGTACCGTGTTGGAGCAGGGCCCAGTACAGCATCAGGCTAGCTGCAGTCCCTTAGTCCACTGTGTGTGTGGGTTCACATGGCTGTGGGGCATGTGAGTAGATATCAGGAAGCCAAGCATAAGCCATGAGCCAAGTGTGCCAGGAGTGACCAAGAGAGAATGAGAGAGAGAGAACTCCATTGTTTAGGGGGTTATGTATCCCAAATCTTTGCGCCCTTACAACCCCACATCCATTCTGGCCAATGACTTTTGCTCCCAGGTGTGACTGACAGATAAGTACCTTTCCTATGTCATCCTAACTTCAATGGGCATGTGTCCATTTTCCCTTTGTTCAGTAGCCTTCCCCGAATCTTTTGCTGGAAACATACCTATAATATCTGGCCTTCCCTTTGTCCATTTTCTATTATTAATAACTAGTTAATTACAATGGTATCACTGTGATCTTTTCAATAACTTAACTCTTATTTATTAATTTTCAAGTATGACAAAGGCTTTTCCCTGAAGCCTATTCTTAAGATTTGTGTAAACTTATTCCAAGGTATGCCAATTTCTGACTAAAGCTTAAAGATTTCTTCTTCTCTGCTTTTGCTGTCCTTCGCCTCACTTCTGATCCTTCCTTTCTCTAAGTAGGATTATTTCATATCACAATTCTCATGTTAACTGTTTACAATTTGTGTTGTTGGTCATGTGTGTTGGGGAGACTTGATCAGGAAGCAGAACTCATCACTGCCCCTCATCCTTTTACCCACCATCCAGATGTGCAGCATTCAGAGCATTCCTATGGTGACACCAGTACATCTGGGGGCTGGATCCAGTGCAGGGATTCTGATTCCAGTGGCTTTGAATGGGGAAAATGAAAGGCTGCTGAGCACGATCTCATGACCCTCAAGAAAGCAGAGCTGTACTTGCAGATTTCACCCCTCTGTCAGCTGTGGGCATCATATTCAATGAGAAATTGATATTCAGAGCAAAAGCATAGTTTTGTTTCAACAGAAGCACCTTAAAGGCACGCAAGAGTTGTGGTGCAAATAAGAATACAAAATACTGGCCCTAACCGGTTTGGCTCAGTGGATAGAGCATCAGCCTGTGGACTGAAGGGTCCCAGGTTCGATTCCGGTCAAGGGCATGTACCTTGGTTGCAGGCACATCCCCAGTAGTGAGTGTGCAGGAAGCAGCTGATCAATGTTTTTCTTTCATCGATGTTTCTCTCTATCCCTCTCCCTTCCTCTCTGTAAAAAAATCAATAAAATAAAATAAAAAAGAATACAAAATACTGCATCTTTCTTTACTATTTTAAATGTCATAACTGCACTTTGAGTCAAAGGTGCTGACCTCATTGCTGGGTAATTGTCATGGGAGAGAAGCTTGAAGAAACCAGAACCCAGAGAGAGCAGGGCAACAGGCTCAGATGGGTGTGCATATCCTTTCTGCCTCATTAAGTCCATACTTCACTAGTTCCTAAAGCTGTGTCTTTTATTCTGAGAACCTAGAGAGCAGTAAATATAGTAAGAAAATGCTAGTTGGGGCCCTGTTGGATGGAAGCTCATAGAATCACCTCTATTTTTTGAACACCTGGTGTGTATGTGGTGGGAGCCAAATATACAGTGACGAAGATTATCGAGTAGATGAGATCACGAGGTAGTAGTGGAGACAGCTGTAAACAGGTCATTTTAATTTTGCAATTATATGAAAGTGCTGTGGTAGCTGGGAGATCAGCACAATGTTTAGCCCAAGGAAGAAACCTGATGCAATCTCAGGAAACCAGGAAATAGCAGTGGGTGAGGAGGGACAGAAGCTGGCAAATAAAGGGAACAGGATGAGCAGCCGGGTCTTTAAGAAGTCTGTGTCCTGTGTGCAAAGGTCCAGAGTCAAGAGACTACACACAGCGTGTGGAGTTACAAGCAGTTCATTCTAACCACAAAGGTCTTAAGCCCTACACCGCTGAAAAGAATTCGTAAAGTGTTGAGCTGACCCTGAAAAAAAATTTTCCTTGTAATTCACCATCTTTATAAATGTGTGGCAGGAATTTGGAGATGATTACAATGGACATCCCAGTAGACTTTATATCTGAACATAAATTCGGGAGAAATTCCAAGACCTATTGAGAGGCCTAAAGGACAACAAAGTTAAGATGCACATCTTGTAACTTCTGTTTCTTGCTGTAATAAGTGCACTCTTTCTGTTGAGCATTTAAAATTTTGATGTGTATTGGCCACAGTTTGCATTGTCCCTAGCAAATAGGAGAGACCGCCAGGTTCCTGAAAACTTTGCCAACATAATGTCCTATCAAAATGTCCATCTGACAGATGACACAAGTACCTTCTACTTTTACTTCGCATATCTTTATAATCAGTAAAGTTAAATGTTTTATCTCTTATACTTTTGCCCATTTAAAACATGTCTTTGTTGCTCTTTGCTCCAGATTCATAAGCATCATTATAGCTGAAGAAATAATAATAATAATAATACAGATTGCCAATGTTTTCCTCATCATACCATTTGTTTTTTTGTCTTATTTAAAACTTTACTATGAATAAATCATCTTTTACCTTGTTTTTCATTTCTTTAAATTAATTAATTCAATCAAAATTGAGCTTGTTTTTTTGTTTGTTTTGTTTTGTTTTATACATCAGACCCTGGTATTTTTTGGTAATCACTCTTTATTTTTAAACTTTTCTTGGGCAAAACTACCACGGCACACATACTAATAAAATGAGCCACAGTGTTATGCTATTATAACATAAGGAGCCTTATATAATATCTTTACTAAACATTCTCGGCCTATCTAAAAAAAAAATTGGCCTATTTTCTTCATTGGACCAGTAAGTGCTCAAGTAGTGTGCTGGCTGCCATATAAAAGAGCTCTATAAATATTGAAGGCCAGATGTTTTCAGTTTCTTGAATCTCTTAGTTGATTTATCTCTTTCCTCATCTTCTCAGATTCCTTTTCAAATCCCTCAAGAAGTAGTTCTTCTTGAATCTGTAGAAGAGGAGAGAATTCCCTTTTGAAAATCCCAATTAGCAGCACTTTGTATTTAACAACTGCTGCAGCTAAGCACATGTTCTACTTTTCTACAAACTTAGATGCTCTTTGATACATTTGTCCAAAATTTCCAAATATTTGGACCTCATAGTGGGAGTATCCAGGCTTATGCCTTTCTAAGATCCCTCAGTGTGACTTCACAGGGGGGGCGGCGGTGGGGGGTGAGCTGGGTTGTTCCAGCCCTAAGGATGCTCTTTGGGAAGGTTGGAGGTTCAATTCAAATTATTTCTTGATTCCACTGAAGTTGGATGACTACACACATGTAACACATAATGGGAATTTCTGACTTTCTATAGAACACTGGTTATCAAACTCCAGGTTGGAACAGAGCATGCATTTTACTCAGGGTGCACAGAATAAATCAGGCAGATCTGGAAACGAATGCAGCAAACATTAGAGCTTTCTGCATCTTTTATAGCATATCAGGCACAATCTGACATCTTCCACCAGATGGATCTACATGAAGTCTCTTTGATGGTTGTAGCAAACATCCTAAGGACTGACTACAGGACTAAGGTCCTATTCACTTGGGGGCACAATGAGCCAGTTCAGGAGTCTGGGGCATGTCATTGGCACCCTGCAGACTCTAACGCCACAGAAGGTGCCGAATCATAGACTTAGGGCTTTAGAATGACCCGATTAATTTGGCATTTCACTGACTCATATGCCTTTGGGTTTCCTTCAGGGGTTATGACTTCAGTTAAATGTTTGTCCTCCCCTTCACGAGGACCCATGTTATTTATTGTCCTCTATCCACTGCCCAGACCCCACCTGGACTTACCTTCTGCCTGTGCTCCAGCATTCTTTCCTGCTCCATTCTGCAGCAGGTGGCTTTTGCTTTGTCTCCTAATCTTCTCCTTCAGTTGGACTAGGTGTTCCTGGAAGCTTTTATCTTGAGCATACATTTTTTCCTGCTGTTCCTTTTGTTTCTGTCTTAGCAGCTCCTGTTCCTTCTCAGCTTCCCAATTCTTGGCATGCTCAGCTGTTCCCCAAGGGTTTTACAGAGGAAAGAAAATAATTTATGCTCAGCTGTACCCTCCTGAGCTCAGAAACTAAAGGGATTTTAAAATGGTAAAGAGAATGTGATGGAAAGGCAGTAATTGGCTGATTAAGCTATCAGAATTCCCCGGGTTAGTTTCAGTTTAGTTGACTTGTTTAACAGGACAGGAAGCACCTTGTTTAAGGAGGGTTGTGTTCTCACACCTGTTGCAGGCACTGCAGGAACCTCCTTTCCCTCTGTGATCAAAGCCCTGTACTGTACCTGCTAGACCCTTCTCCCCATCAGTGAGGGCTATGTCTGCCTGCAGGATGGATTCCTTTGTTGCAGCCTGTGACTGTACAAAGCTCTGGAGGACCTCATGTCCCTGAAAAACAAACAAACAAAACATTTTAAAAAATCAAACCTCTTTAGTTAGAATAAAACGCTCAATAGCAACCTCTTTCCTCTCTCTCCAACTTCCTATCCTAATATGCCAGCCATCATCCATCCCAGGTTACAGACATGCAGGCTTATGTACAGTTCTACACTTATCCTGCATTGTTTGCAATAAGTGCACATTCTTTTTCTTCTGACTGGATGCTCAGCTACCCTTTTTTTACTCAGGTAGCTTGGATTGATACTTCAACTTATAGCTTCTCCCTCCTCTTCCAGAAAGGTTTGCTAAACTTCCTTCTGAGATTTGAATGGCTGTCAGGTACACAGACCTGGTCTACCAGCTCTACCACTTGCTGTCTGTCTGCTCTTAGGTAACTTATTAGCTTCTCAGTGCATCTCATTCCTCAAGTGTATAATGGAGATGATATTATTCTAATAAGTTGATAATCCGAACACAGCACCTAAGATGATACATGTAATAGAAAGTGAGTGCTCAATATATGTTAGGCATCACTATCATTATCATCATCAGCAGCAGCAGCAGCACTATCAGTGTATACTTTATGATGACCCATATCCCATCATATCCAATTGAATATTTATATGTCCCTTTTCAGTAAGGTCATAAGCTTTTTGAGAATGTTGTTTCTTTAATTATATATCTCCTATACTTAGCACAAAACTATTACACTGTTTGTTAAATAAAACAAATGTTCTACTTCATCTAGATTTTGGATAATATTAAATCCCATATTTAGAAAGAAATACTTCTGGTTTATGTAAAACCAGTGTCTAACTTATCCTATCTAATAATAGACAAACATGGTAATTGACTGTACCTTCGCTATGCCTACCATTGGCTAATCAGCATGATATGCAAATTAACCGCCAACAAAGATGGCTGCTAATTTGGATACTGCAGGTAGGGCGGGACAACGCGAGCCACCATCTAGGGCATGCTGGCCCCAGAAGCCCCAGAAGTCGGCCTGCCTTGCTGCCCGGGATCTGATCCGGTCCTGGGCGGCAAGGCAGGCCAGCCCCAGAAGCCCCAGAAGCTGCCTGATATGGTAGTAACTCTATTAGTAAGCACTCTGAAAGTCAGTGGCCTAAATGCACCAATTAAAAGACAGATTATGAGGGTGAATCAAAAAACACAACCCACTTTAAATATAAAGACACATATAGATTAAAAGTAAATGAATTAAGCTGCACCATGTTTTCCTCAGTGGATAGAGCATTAGCCTGTGGCCTGAAGGGTCCCAGATTCGATTCCAGTCAAGCGCATGTACCTCAGTTGCTGGCTTGATCCCC
>NW_005354414.1:164072-177938 GCF_000412655.1 Myotis brandtii | reverse complement strand
TAAGGGCAGAGGGTGGGGTGGGAACCGGGTGGAGGGGAGTTATCGGGGTAAAAAAGAGGAACAACTGTAATAATCTGAACAATAAAGATTTAATTTTTTAAAAAGTAACACAAAATATATTAAAGATGTGAATATAAGACTGAATACTATAAAATTCCTAGAAGAAAACATAGGAGATAGCTTTATGACATTGGATTTAGCAATGAAATTACATATGTAACAAATAGCACAGGAAACAAGGCAAAGATAGCAAATAAGAATACATCACATTTTAAAAATTTTGTGCATCAAAGTAAGCAATTGACAGAGTGAAAAGGTAACTCATGGACTGAGAGGAAATATTTAAAAATTATATATCTGATATTCAGAATATATAAAGAACTCATACAGTTCAAAACAAAAAAAAAACAATAACCCAGTTTAAAAACAGTCAAAGGCTGGTGTGGCTTAGTAGGTTGAGCATTGTCCCATGAACAAAGAGGTCTCTGGTTCGATTCTGAGTTAGGAAACATGTCCAGTTTGTAGGCTCAATCCTCAGTAGGGGGCAAGCAAGAGGCTGCCATGTTTCTCTATCATGGATGTTTCTCTCTGTTCCTCTCCCTGACTCTCTAAAAGTTAATAAAAAACATTTTAAAATGAACAAAGGAGTTAAATACATATTTCTCCAAAGGAAATATAAAAATGGTCATTAAGCATATGACAAGATGTTCAATATCACTAATTATTAGAGAAATTAAATACCACCTCACACCTATTAGGATAGCCAGTATTCAAAAAGTATATTGTAACAAATATTGGTGTGGATATGGAGTAATTGGAACTGTTGTGGAATATAAGTAGGAATGAAAAATGATGCAGCTGCTCTGGAAAACTGCATGATAGCTCCTCAAAAAATTAAAAATACAGTTGCCATAGAACCCAGAAATTCTACTATGGATATGTATCCAAAAGAACTAGAACTAAAGGCAGGATTTTGAAGAGATATTTGCACACCCATGTTCCCAAGTTCACAACAGCATTATTCATAATAGTGAGAAGGTAGAAGCAACCCATATGTCCATAAAAACAGATGAAAATTGTTAAAGGAAATGTATATACACACAGTCGAATGTTATTCAGCCTTAAGAAAAAGAAAATCTTGTCACATGCCACATCATGGATTGACCATGAAGACATTAAATGATATAATCTAGTTACAGAAAGACAAATTCAGTGTACTTTATGATTCCTCTTCCTTGAGCCATATAAAATAGTCAAATTTATAAAAGCAGAAAAGAGAATAGTGGTTTCCAAAGGCAGGGGAAGAAAGTTAACAAGTTCCTTAATGTGTACAGAATTTCAGTTTTGCAAGATGAAGAAGTTCCAGAAATCTGTTGCACAACAATGTGAATATAACTAACATGTAGGTATATTTAATCTGTATACATAAAAATAGTTAAAATGGTAAATGTTATGTTATTTGTCTTTTAACTATAATTATACAGAAAAATGTGAGAAAATAATAATGCAATAATATACTTAACAAATAAAACCCTTAAAAGGGTTATAAATAAGTAGAGCAATAAGCCATACACCAAATGAAAGAAATTAGTTAAAAATGGTATCTATAATACAGTTTATATTTGTTTGTTATATCCAATATAATCCCAATCCTGGAGGAATGTCATGAAGTGCCCCTAATTTTCACTGAGAAGACTTGGTCGGTAAGAGGAGCCAAAACACTGCACTGGAAAATAATGGACTCTATTATTAAAACAAAATATAAATAATAGTTATTTAAACTGCGGTACTGAGTTTATTAGAATGGACAATAGGTGGTTAAGAACAGAATAGGTGGTTAAGAAATAAATTTTAAAATTAAGAAGAACTGTGAGGCCATCTTTTCCTTAAAATAAAATTCAATCCATTTCCTCTCATGGACATCAAAATACATTTCTCATGGATAAAATTTTAAATGTTCCCATTTGAGATCTTAAGACTGGCTACTTCAGTAATGAGGGCTACTCTTACCCTCTCTGATTCATTCATTTGCTTTTATTATTTGGGTGCAAGTCAGTGTCACCCACCAGATTAAGTCATTTTTAGGACAATGACTTGTGTAATGAATCTTCACCCGCCCCTTAGCACCTAGCACAGCGCTGTGCACACACCACATACACTCTCTATACACACATGTTGAGATTGTTTTTCTAACTTCCTGCCTCCATTGTATATGAGACTCAGGGACCCCAGTTGAAGCAATGACTTCCTGCTGCTGAGTGCCCTAGAACATCCTGCATGGAGGGCTTCATGTGAAAAGCAGCTTAGTGTGAAAACATCCGACACCTGAAATTCAGAGTCTGTCTAGACAACATCTGAAATCACTTAGCATATATAATCCCATGAATTTTCAAAGTAACAAAACTCACATGCAAATTAATTTGATCTGTGGCTATCTTTTAGAATAACACAAGTATTCTAGAGACTGCACTTCAAGTACATTGGAAAGAGAAGAAATAATTCTTTCTCATACCCAGCATTTTTAAAAGTCCCTAGAAAGTTTTCAAACAGCCTCACATGCAAACAAAATGCAGGAAAACTGCACAGAATTCATTGTACTAATGGTACTAACAAACCATTAAACAGCCTGGTGGGTATGGTCAGTGATTGAACTTCAGCCTATGAACTGGGAGGCAATGGGTCAGGGCACATGCCTGGTTGGGGGCTTGATCCCAAGTAGGGGTACTTGGGGAGATAGCCAATCAATGATTCTCTCTCATCATGATCTCTCTTTCTCTCCCTCTTCCTTCCTCTCTGAAATAAATGAAAAATATATTTTAAAAAAACATTAAGCATTTTAAACCTGTATTTATTGGTGTTTAAAATGCAAGTAATAGGAAGGTGAGAGTCTCCTCCAGCCGGCACAACTGAACCAGAACTACCGAGCAGCTCCAGGCTCCTGGTGGCACCACCAGGCAGACTGCAGCTTCTCTCTATGGCTCTTCCATCAGTGTTTGCAGAAGTTCCACAGGCATCGTGGTCCTTGTCTTTAAGCTCACTGCAGGCTTCCAGAAGGATGCGGCCCCCACAAGGTCAACCTGGGAGTGGGAGCTTATCCCATGGATGACTACCAGCCCTGGGTATTGCCTGTGATGAGGAAGGTAGAGCAGAAGATTGCTAACTACAATAACCTAAACCACCATCCTGGGCCTCTTGGAGTTCCAGACCCATGCTTCCTGCCTTGCCCTTGGGGATAACAGCACAGTAATCAGGCAGAAGCAGGTAGGAGGTATGCAGTCTTTGGGGGAAAGAGGTTCACTTTGAATCGAGCTGAGTTCTCAGCACAATGATATAATGGAACAAACAAGGACACACCTGTCTGCATATCTTCACCAACCTGGTGAAAAGGAAATGGGCGGGGGGCCAGGGGCTTGCAACCTAGTTCAGTATCTGGTTAAACCTGTAGTATTACTTCCCCACTCTGACTGACTTGGGCTGAGCTGTAGAGCCTAACCCAGTGGTTGGCACACTTAAGAGCCCTTGAGTGTGGCTCTTCCACAAAATACCACGTGCGGGCGTGCACGTACAGTGCGATTGAAACTTCGTGGCCACACTCAAGGGGCCAAAGAGCCGCATGTGGCTCGCAAGCCGCAGTTTGCCAACCACTGGCCTAACCCTAAGGCCCCACCACAACTGACTTGGGTGGAGCTCTGGTGACCCTCAGGGGCCCACCACAGGAGGAGATATATAGGTTAGAGCCTCCCCACAAGTTCAGTTCAGGCTTTGTATCCAGAATTCCCCTGGACTAGCAGATCCGCGAAATAAAAGTTAAACTTTCCTCCCTCAGAGTGCTGGCGGATCGTTCGCCTGTGCATTCTGCCACATTTGGTACGTTGGCCAGGAAAAATGTCATTTGAGCTGGCTCTTATGCCACTGCTGACAAGAGTGGGCTTCGGGGCACTTGCTTCAGGCTCCAAGACCCAAGGAAGGTGTGCCACAGGCACATTCTCCGGTTCCTGAACTTGCGGGGCCCAGAGAGACTGTGGTGACTGCGCTCTGTTGGACTCAAAAGAGGCAGGAAACACCATTCTGGGACTTCCTGGGAAGGAAGTCAAAACTTGAACTGGCTAAGGGTATGAGTCTGGCCTGCCTTTGAAAAAGGTAGAAGAGAAATGTTCCTAAGCAATTTTCCACTGCCTCTGTGCAGAGGCTTATTCTGTATCTCTGCACAATTGAAACTGATTTGGTGAATGCAGGGATTTCTGTGGTGTAAATGTGGCATGTGCCTGTGTAAAAGTGTTTATTTACTGTTGGAGTTTTATGTTTATTTGTTTCTGATTTGTGTTTTGTTTTTGTTTTTTTAAAAAGCTTTCAAAACCTCTCCCGTGTGTCCATGGTGATTCAAAGTTTTTAGTGGGGAATGTTATCTGTCTTTATTGTTTAAACTAGAGGCCCAGTGCACAAAAATTTGTGCACTGGGGCTGGGGGTGTCCCTCAGCCCAGACTGTACCCTCTCCAATCTGGGATCCCTCGGGGGACATACACTGAGTGGCCAGATTATTATGACCGGCCAGATTACTATGACCAACCCATCAGTACTTCATTGACACTTCCAAAAATACTGAATATTGAAAACTTCCTAAGCAAATACTCTCAAGGTATTATTATTATTATTATTATTTGCATAACTAATTCACTTCATTGTACTGATGGGGTGGTCATAATAATCTGGCCACTCAGTGTACCTTTCACAATCCGGGACTGCTGGCTCCCAACCACTTGCCTGCCTGCCTCTAACCGCTTTGCTTCTGCCTGCCAGCCTGATCACCCCCTAACTGCTCCCCTGCCAGCCTGATCACCCCCTAACTGCTCCCCTGCCAGCGTGATCGACCCCAACTTCCCTCTCCTGCTGGTCTGGTCACCCCTAACTGCCCTCCTCTGCCAGACATCTTGTGGTGGCCATCTTGTGACCACATGGGGGCAGCCATCTTGTCACCACATGGGGGTGGCCATCTTGTCTGAGGGTGTGATGGTCAATTTACATATTACCTCTTCATTATATAGGGTATGTCTCTTTGATGTTGGTTTAAATTGTTTAGCTGGTGAAATTTCTGGTTGTGTCTCTTCAAAACTATGAATGTATTGCTAATCTGAGGAATATTATTTACATGTCACCTAAAAATTAAGGCTAAGAGTTCTCACTAACTGAAAAGAAAGTATGGCTTTGGTATAATGGAGAAAGGTACAGAGCAATGTTGAAAGAAAGTTGAATAAATGACAGGCCAGTAAGCCAGGACAAGTAGAACAAGGAAACTGAGAGACTAAATAGAAAATTGGAGCCCTCCTATAAATTCTGTCTTCCCTAAATCAAGGACATTGGATACATCTTGTGAATCCTGTATTCCCTAAACCAAGGATACTTGGGAGTAAATGATTTGCATTTTGCCTCTCTAAACAGAGGTGAAATAGATAATGTCAATGTACTCAGGAAGACTGATAGCAGAAATCTGATTAGTGTCATTTGCTATCCATACTCAAGGATAAATGAAGTTAGAAATTAAGTCTTATTTTCATTAGTTCTTTAATTCAGATATTTAAAAAAAAAAAAAAGGAGGCAGCCTGGTTCCTCCCTGCAACATTGATAATAGCTCCTCCTCAAACTCTACTGTCTTAGAGTGTATGTTAAGAAATTTTAAAAATGGGTTTATTGGGGACTACAGGATAAATCTAGTCCCCTGGGAGCTAAAAAGGATGTGTGAAATAGACTGGCGATCTTTTGGAGTAGGGTGGCAACTGGAGGACACATTGGATTTCCCCACAATCAGGCATGTTCACAGAATTATCACAGGAGACCCAGGTCATCCTGACCAGTTCCCTTATATTGACCAGTGACTAGAAATAGCAGAGCTTAAGCTGCTTTGGATCTGGTTTTGTGTATATAAGGAAAAAGGGCAGGCCCCTCAGAAAGAGAATAAGCCTCCTATTCTGCAGGAACCCCCTGAGGAAGCCCTGCCAGTTCTACCACCTCCATACATACCTCAAGGGGTACCCAGTGCCCCTTTGACTAGACAGGGAAGCTTAGATATACCACCTCCTTCCATCCTTCCCCCTGCATACTCTCCAGAGCCAGTTGAACAATGTTTGCGCTCAGCTGATCGGGGACCCAAACCACTCCCGGCTTTCCAGATGCCTCTCTGAGAAATGCGGGGTCCTCATATAAATGGAGAAAATGTGACCCCACATGAGGGGGTGGGGGGATTGGTCTTTTACTACAAACCTTTCCCTATGACCAGTCTCTTACATTGGAAGCATCACACTCCCACTTATTCCAGAAAACCTCAAGCCATGGCTGACCTTCTGGAGTCAATTTTTCAGACCCATAAGCCCACTTGGGTCGACTTCGAGCAACTCCTCATGCTCTTTAACACTGAGGAGCACATGAGAATAATAACAGAAGCTCAGAAATGGCTCCAGATCCAGGCCCTTCCAGGGAGATTAGACACAGATAGATGGGCCAGGGAGGCCCATCTCCTAGATGTGGAACCCAGATGGGACCCGAATTTGGAGGACGGGAGGGCCAGATTAGAGAGATATCAGCTGGCCTTCCTCCAGCAGCTCCGGGCTGGGGCCAAGAAGCCCACTAATATGGCCAAGACCTCTGAGGTTTTCCAGAGGCCTGATGAAAGTCCAGCAGCCTTTTATGAGTGACTCTGTGAAGCATATTGAGTTTACACTCCCTTTGACCCAAAGGCCTCAGAGAATGAAACTATGGTCAATGCAGCCTTCATTAGTCAGGCCCAGCTGACATAAGAAGAAAGCTACAGAAGCTTGAAGGATTTGCAGGAAAGAATTCAACTGAGCTAGTAGAAATAGCAAACAAGGTTTTCATTAATCAGGACAATGTGGCTAAAAAGGAGGCTGAGGAGAAACTAAAAAGGAAAGTGACTCTGATTACTACGCTGGTCTGGGCAGAAGGAAATCCCCAGGGCCTGGGTAAGAACCACGCCCCCGTACTAATTGACATAAAACCTGGCGCACAGCCTGTAAAACTTCGCCAGTATCCAATTCCAAGGAACGCACACCTAGGTATCTAGGGCCAAATAGAATGACTGATTCAATGGGGACTTCTTAAGCAGTGTCAGTCTCCATGGAACAGCCCTCTCTTATCTGTCAAGAAGCCTGGGACCAATGATTACCACCCAGTACAAGACCTGTGGGCTCTGAATGAGGCAATTATAACCCTGCATTCGGTGCTGCCAAATCCATACACCCTTCTGGGACTCATTCCATCATAAGCAGAATGGTTCACATGTCTAAATCTAAAAGATGCCTTTTTCTAGCCTTCAGCTGGTACCCTCCAGTCAGCCCCTGTTTACCTCCGAGTGGGGAAACCCAATCACAGGGGCTAAGAAACAGTTCATGTGGACCAGACTGCCACAAGGGTTCAAGAACTCCTCAACTCTTTTTAGTGGTGCACTAGCAGCAGATTTGTCCAAATTTCCAGGACAGGTCGTGGGATGCATTCTACTCCACTATGTAGACAACCTCCTACTGGCTATCTCCATGCGAACTCAGTGTTGGGAAGGAACACAAACCCTTCTAAGACTCTTAACTGAAACGGGTTACCAGGTGTCCAAAAGGAAGGCTCAACCTGTCAAAGGGAAGTCAAATACCTAGGTTTCAGAATTACCCAAGGGAAACGAAGACTAGGGACTGAAAGAAAACAGACAGTATGTGCCATAACATTCCCAGCACACGGCGACAGATTTGGGAATTCTTAGGGGCAACAGGGTTCTGTTGAATTTGGATCCCAAAGATTCCAGATCTAGCTAAGCCCCTCTATGAAGCCTTAAAAGGGGAGGAAAAGGCATCCATTAATTTGGGTCCTGAACAGGAAAAAGTCTTTGCAACCATAAAAATGAAGCTCACTGAGGCGCTGGCCCTGGCGCTCCCAGATGTGACACGGGACTTTAACCTTTTCATTCATAAGAACAACAGAGTAGCCCTAGGAGTTCTGACTCAGGAGTTGGGACCCTGGCAGAGGCCAGGAGCTTACCTCTCCAAACAGATTGACCGAGTTGCCTCCCGGTAGCCCCCATGCCTCAGGGCTCTTGCAGCCGTGGCCTTATTATTCAAAGAGTCAGACAAGCTCACTCTGGGACAGAACTTAAATGTTAAAGTGCCTCATGCTGTTGTCACCCTAATGGAAGCTAAGGGGCAACATTGGCTGATTCATGCTCGGATGACTCAATACCAAGGGCTTCATGTAAAAATATACAAATAAGATTAGAGGTAGTTAGAACTCTTAATCCTGACACTTTTTTACCCATCGCAGAGGGAACCCCTAAGCATGATTGTCTAGAAGTCCTAGAGGAGGTTTACTACAGCTGGCCAGAGCTAACAGACAGGCCTCTACAGAATCTGGACTTAGTAATGTTCACAGATGGCAGTAGCTTCCTAGATGAAGAAAAAAGATGAGCCAGGTATGCAGTGGTATCAAACTATGAGATAATAGAGGCACAGGCCCTGCATGAAGGATGGTCAGTGCAGAGGGCAGAACTTTGGGCCCCAGTCAGAGCCTTAAACCTCAGTAAGGATAAGAGCATCAACATCTACACTAACTCGCTCTCTGCCTTCGCTACCCTGCATATCCATGGGGCATATACAAGGAAGGGGGCTCCTGATGGCCAGAGGAAAAGGAATAAAATATCAGAATGAGATCTTGAAGTTACCAGAAGCAGTCTGGGAGTCCAAAGAAGTAGCAGTCATCCATTGTAGGGGTCACCAAAAAGGAAAAGACTCAGTGTCAGAAGTAAACCATCGTGCAGATGCAGCGGCAAGGCTAGCTGCTAAAGAGCGGGCAGCACCATTGCAGATCACGCTGGCTCCTTAATTCCCTGAACCTCCAAAATACACCCCTCAAGAAGAATGGGCCCAGTGAGAAGGGGGTAAGAGGACAAAGGAAGGTTAGTGGATACTCCCAGATCACAGGGTCTACATTCCAGAACAGTTAGCCCATAGAGTAGTCCTCTAGCAGCATGAACTTACCCATTTAGGGAAGACAGCTCTAGAAGCCTTGTTAAGCAGATACTATCTAATTGCCCATCTCCCATCCTTATGTGCCTCAGTCTCTCAGCGCTGCCTCCTCTGTGCACAGAACAATGCAAGGAAGGGTCCTGTAGAACCGATAGGAATTCATCACTGTGGGAAGGCTCCCTTTGAAGATCTAGAGGTAGACCTTACAGAAATAGGGCCTAGTAGTGGAAATAAATATCTTTTAGGTTTTGTCTGCACCTTTTCAGGCTGGGTTGAGGCATATCCTATGCGCACAGAGAAGGTGAGAGAAGTCACTAAGGTGTTACTGAAGGACATAATTCCACAGTATGGAATGCCATTAACCATAGGGTCAGATAATGGCCCAACCTTTATAGCTGAGGTAGTACAGCAGGTAGTTAAGGCCTTAGGAATGAAGTGAGACTTACATATAGCCTACAGGACCCAGAGTTCAGGGAAAGTAGAATACATGAGCAGGACACTCAAGCAGGCTATGGCTAAGCTATGCCAGGAGACAAATTTACCCTGGACAGATATCTTACCACTTGTGCTCCTGTGGGTGTGCTGTGCCCCAAGAGCCAGTGTAGGGTTCTCTCTATTTGAAATTCTATATGGCAGACCTCTTCCCTTAATTTGGCCAAAGGGAGATTTGAGGGAAATAGGCAACTTAGCAATTCAGAAACAGCTACAAGGACTTGGGAAAACTATCCTTGAAGTCCACAGATGGGTTACTGATCGATTTCCCATCTCTCTAGGAATAGCTATGCACCTTCACAAGTCAGGTTTGGGTAAAAGATTGGAAAAAGGAACCCCTTAAACAAACCTGGAAGGGACCTTATCCAGTAGTACTAACCACCTCCTCAGCTCTCAAAGTTGCAAGACTGAACAACTGGATCCACTACTCCCGGGTGAAAGCAGCCCACCAGCTGGAAAATCAGCATCCAGAGTGGAAGGTGACCTCTAACCTGAACCACCCCCTGTAGATCATCTTCAAGAAGATGCCGGATCTGGCTGACCGACCTAAATCTCTTTATTCTCTCCTATCTGGATAATTATTGTTTTTGTTTTATTCTGTCTTCATGCAAGTGTTGCCAGAACCCCAGACTGGTACTTGGGGGAGAACTTCTCTGCCCTTGCTACTCCAATGATCCCCTTGGGGAAGATGGTGAAGACTCAGGATACTGAACCCCCTTTTTGTCAACCCCTTCAGCAGGAAGTAGCTAGAGTGGTGGTCGACCTTATCCCCATTTCCTGAGTCTTTTGTAATCCCCAAGGCTAAGAATAGCTTGTGGAACAAGAGGGGGGAATAAAAAGGAAAATGTGTGTGGCTGGGGGAGGCCGGGGGGCTTGCAACCTAGTTCAGTATCTGATTACAACTGTAGTCTTACTTCCTCACTCTGACTGACTTGGGTGGAGCTGCAAAGCCTAATACCAGGGCTCTGCCACAGCTGACTTGGGTAGAGCTGCAGAGCATGTCCCAAGGCCCTGCCAAGAATGATTTGGGGGGAGCTGCGGGACCCTCAGGGGCCTGCCACAGGAGGAGATATATAAGTCAGAGCCTTCCCACAAGTTCAGTTCAGGCTTTGAATCTGGAATTCCCCTGGATTAGCAGATCTGTGAAATAAAAGTTAAACTTTCTTCCCTCAGAATGTTGGCTGATCTTTCCCCTGTGCATTCTGCCACAACACTGGGAGAATCACAATGCTGTGTTTACTGCCACTGCATTTAAAGACATTGGGTCCTATCACTATTGGGATGCAGCAAAGAGAGAACTCGACCTCCAGGGTTTTCTGAAGGATGTGGAGAATGCTCCTGAGTGTTCCATCTTTGTCCTCCATGCCTGTGCACACAACCCACTGGAACCGACCCAACTCCAGAGCAGTGGAGGGAGATCACCTCAGTCATAAAGCGCCCATTTCTGTTTCCTTTCTTTGACTCAGCCTATCAGGGCTTCACATCTGGAAACCTAGAGAAAGATGCCTGGGCCATTTGCTATTTTGTGTCTGAAGGATTTGAGCTCTTCTGTGCCCAGTCCTTCTCCAAAATCTTTGGGCTCTACAATGAGTACATAGGGAATGTGATCATGGTTGCAAAAGAATCTGACAGCATGCAGCAGGCTCTTTCTCACATAAATAATGTGCAAATTACCTTGTCTAATATCCCTGCTCAGGGAGTGTGGATCATGGTCACTACCCTCTCTAACCCTGAGCTCCTTAAGGAATGGACAGGTAATATGAAGACAATGGCTGTCCAGATTCTGACCATGAGATCTGAACTATGGGCACAATTATAAGCCCTCCAGACCCCTGGAACCTGGAACCATATCACGGAGTAAATTGAAATGTTCAGCTTCACGGGGTTGAAGACCAAGCAGGTTGACTATCTGGTCAGTGAAAAGCACATCTATCTGCTGCCAAGTGGTCGGATCAACATGTGTGGCTTAACCACCAAAAACCTAGATTATGTGGCCACCTCCATCCATGATGTAGTCCCCCAAATCCAGTAAAGACGTACCACCAAAACTAGCACCACCAAAGCAGCCCTCTCTCATGTGTGTTCCCTGCCTGCACAAATCTAATATACATCACGAATTAGATTATTGCAAGACTGAAAGGCTGCACTTGTTGGTTTCCCAGATGAAGAGAACATCTCTTGAAAAGAAATGCGGGCCTGGATTATAGCCCTTCTGAAGGCCAGAGCAAATTAAGCTTTCTAAGAAGAATAAAACAGTACTTTGAGAATGAAGTGTAGATATCTTGTCTCTTCTCTAGAAGCAAGAGTCTTGCCTGTGTCACTTGTGTACTTCTATGTGTTGCTTGACTTTGTACAAAGTCTAGTACCAAAGATCAAGTTATCTGAAGAGCTATGTGTAATTAAAACATCACCTTTATCCACAAAAAAGAAAATAATAGTACCTACATTACACACACGTGCTGAGGAATAAATTAAGTTTAATTAATAATACCTATAAAGAATTTAGAATCACAGGGGTGCTTACATTTGGTAGATGATTGGTGATTGTGACACCAGGGACCCAACACATGTGGGGTTTGGACCCACACACTGCACAGCAGAAGGAAGTGCTAGACCAGTGATGGCGAACCTATGACACGCGTGTCAGAGGTGACACGAGAACACAATTTTTTGGTTGATTTTTCTTTGTTAAGTGGCATTTAAATATATAAAATAAATATCAAAAATATAAACCTTTGTTTTACTATGGTTGCAAATATCAAAAAATTTCTATATGTGACACGGCACCAGAGTTAAGTTAGGGTTTTTCAAAATGCTGACACATCCAGCTCAAAAGGTTCGCCATCACTGTGCTAGACCATTGCAGTATTTTCCTATTCTTCTTTTCCCTCCCTCACTTTCCTTTTTACTGAGCTGAGTAAAATGAAATTGAGTTCTTTTATGCAAGTATTCAAGAAGAAATTGACCATACATCAAAATAAGACATGCTGATAACAATCGGTGACTAGAATGTAAAAGTAGGAAATAAAGCAGAATCAAATGTCATTGGAAATTTTGGACTGGCAGTCAGACACAAAGCAGGGAAACAGCTCATGAAGTTCTGTGAGACAAACAACTTGTCCATCACAAACATGTGCTTTACACAACCAGTCAACTGTCTACACGGACATCAGCATATGGCCAGTATAGAAGGAAATGGACTATGTAACTATCAGCAGAAGATGGAGAAGCTGTAGTCTCTCTTCTAGGTAAATTTATAAGGAAAATAGAGGCCCGGTGCATGAAATTCATGCACAGGGGGTGTCCCTCAGTTCGGCCTGCACCCTCTCCAATCTTGGACCCCTTGAGGATTGTCCAACTGCTGGTTTATGCCTGATCAGGGACCACTGGCTCCTAACCACTCGCCTGCCTGCCTGCCTTCTTGCTCCTAACTGCTTCTACCTGCCAGACTAATTGCCTCCTAACCACTCACCTGCTGGCCTGATTGAAACCTAAATGCTCCCATGCCCACTTGATCACCCCTAAATGCCCTCCCCTCTCAGCCCGATAGCCCCCAACTGCCCTCCCCTGCCAGCCCCATCACCCCCAACTGCCCTCCCCTGCAGCTCTGGTCGCCCCCAACTGCCCTCCCCTGCAGGCCTGGTCTCCACCAGCTGGCCTCCCCTACCAGTCTGGTCACCCCCAACTGCCCTCCCCTACTGGCACAATCACTTCCAACTGCCCTCTCCTGCAGGCCCAGTTGCCCCTAACTGCCCTCCCCTGTAGGCCTGGTCTCCCCCAACTGCCGTCCCCTACCAGCCTGGTCACCCCTAACTGCCCTTCCCTGCCAGCCCAATTGCCCCAAACTGCCCTCCCCTGCTGGCCACATCACCCCACTGCCCTCCCCTGCTGGTCCCTTACCCCCAAACTGCCCTCCCCTGCAGGCCTGGTCTCCCCCAACTGCCCTCCCCTGCCAGCCTGATCACCCACAACTGCCCTTCCCCGCCACGACCCTCCTCCTCCGTGTGAGGCAGCAGAGATGCCGGGACTGAACTCCTCCGTGCCACGCAGAGCCCAGGACCCCCAGGCCTCACCGTGTGGAGCCGCCTCTGGGCCCCTCCTCTGCTGTGTGCATGGCCATCTTGTGGTGGCCATCTTGTGGTGGCCATCTTATGATGACATCACGTGACACCACCTAGGCTTTTATTATATAGGACTAGTAGCCCGGTGCACAAAAATTTGTGCACTCGGGGGTGAGGGTGAGGGGTGGGGCCAGACCCCTCAGCCCGACCTGCATCTTCTGTCATGTTCCAGGACCCCGGCCACTCCTGGCCTAGGCACAGGCCTACAGGCTTGGGGCGGCCTGGCTCCCGAGGCCCC
>NW_005354414.1:161993-163757 GCF_000412655.1 Myotis brandtii | reverse complement strand
ACATAGCTCTGTCTTATCCTGCTTCAACTTCAGTGCCTGGCCTGGTGCCAGGGACCTGAGAGGGTTGCTGAGTGAGTGAATGAGTGAATGAATGAGCAAGTAAGTGAATGAGCAAGCAGCTACCAGTTGGGATAGCTTGCACTCCACTCTGGACTGCCTGAGGCAAACCCCGGGCAGTTCCCACCCTGCTCCCAGCGGCCCCACCCCCCTCTCCGAGCTGCATAGTTTGCGCAGGGCAAAGGCGGCCAGGGTGTGCGTGTTGGCAGATGTGTGCATTAGCACCCGCCAACCCGGGATCCCCACGGGAAGGCCATTTGTGGGCACAGCCGGTGGCTGATCGGTGCATTAGCACCTGCCAGCCACAGAATCCCATGGGAGGGCTGTTTTTGGGCGTGGCCATTGGCAGATCGGTGCATTAGCACCCGCCAACCCAGGACCCCTGGGTGGGCCGTTTGCGGGTGCAGCCGGTGGCTGATCGGTGCATTAGCACCCACAAACTCAGGATCCCCTCGGGAAGGCAGTTTGTGGGCATGGCCATTGGCAGATCGGTGCATAACACCCGCCAACCCAGGATCCCTGGGCAGGCCATTTGCAGGTGCAGCTGGTGGCTGATTGGTGCATTAGCACCTGCCAGCCACGGATCCCCGCGGGAGGGCCATTTGTGGGCGTGGCCATTGGCGGATCAGTGCATTAGCACCCGCCAACCCAGGATACACTCCAGAGGGCCGTTTGTGGCTGCGGCCATTGGCTGATAGGTGCATTAGCACCTGCCAGCCACGGATCCCTGGGAGAGGGCCGGTTGTGGGCGTGGCCAGTGGTGTATGGGTGCATTAGCACCCGCCAGCCAGGGATCCCCACTGGAGGGCCGTTTGTGGGTGTGTCCGGTGGCGGATCGCTGTGGTCCCGCCGGCCAGCCCTGGGTCGGGTCCCATATGGGCTGCCTGCCACCTGGTCACAGATAGCAGGCCCGGATGGCAGCGGGGCAGGCGGGATGGCGCTGTCCCGCCTTGCCTGTAGCATGCAAATTAGCCGCCATCTTGGTTGGCAGTTAATTTGCATATCTCCCTGATTAGCCAATGGGAAGTGTGTTGGAGGTATGGTTAATTATCATGTTTGTCTATTATTAGATAGGATACCCAGTGGATTATTGTGTACTCTGTAACTAACTCTCAAAGAGTTCAGACAAAATAACATTAAGGGAATTGGGGTAACTTTTCTTTTCTAGTTTTGGCCAAGTTTGTGAGGAATAGGTATTAATTCTTTTCTGAAAGTTTGGTAGAAATCACCAGTGAAGCCATTTGGGCCTGAGATTTTCTTGGTGGTAGTTTTCAACCTCTTTACTTGGTACAAGTCTATTCAGATGAGCTATTTCTTCTTGAGACAGTTTCAGTAGTTTGTGTTCTTTTAGGAATTTGTCCATTTTTTTAATCTGATTTGTTGCCATACAGTTGTTCATAGTATTGCCTTATAATCCTTTTTATTTCAGTAATGTCCCCTCTTTCATTCCTGATTTTAGTAATTTGAGTCTCCTTTCCTTTTTTCTTGGCCAGTTTAGCTAAAAGTTTGTCAAAATTACTGATCTTTTCAAAGAACCAGCTTTTGCTTTCACTGATCCCCCCCCCATTAACTAATTCACTAATATCACAACATTCACTTACATAAATCTCTATTTTTTCTTTCTGCTTACTTTGGATTTAGTTTGCTCTTATGTTACAGTGTCCTAAGATGAAAGGATTTTAATTTGAGATTTGTTGTTTCCTTAGT
>NW_005354414.1:157636-161887 GCF_000412655.1 Myotis brandtii | reverse complement strand
ATGAGTCTGTTTCTATTTTATTTGTTAGTTTATTTTGATTATTAATTTCCACATGTGAGTTTAATTATATGGTATTTAGCTTTATTTAAGTGGCTTATTTCACTTAGCATAATGCTCTCCAGGACCTCAGAGTGATGAAAAAGGTGAAGAGTTTAAGCCAAAAAACACAAAAATTTATATATACAGACAACAGTATGGTGATTACTAAAGGCAAAGGAGGGAGAAAAGGTAGAAGAGAGAAAAGAATAAATTGTGATGGAAGGAGACTTGGCTTTGGGTGGTAAACATACAATACTATATCCAGACGATCTATTATATAATTGTACACTTGAAACCAATATAATTTTTTTTTTGAGCGGAGGTGGTTTATTGGGAGGTGCAGCGGGGCGGGCGGCGGTGGGGCAGCACCCAGTGGGGATGGCGGTGCAACGCTCTCCTCGGTTGCGCAGGCTTGGTGACAGCCTCCACCACAGGTGGCATCACTTGGGGACAGAGGTGGCGATGATGAGGATGATGACCAGCACAGCGGTGACTCCAGTCAACAGGAAGTAGCACTTCATCTTGTGTCTCTGGAGGTGGTGCCAGCTGGCTTCAGCCAGGAGCTGGCTGGCAGCCTCAGTGTGCGAGGCTGCCACCTCCATGCTGGCTTCAATACTATCGATGGCCTCTCCTTGCTCTGACACTATGGCCACCAAGTCCTTGAGGATCTGGGTCACATCCAGCAGGTCGCTCTGGTGGCTGCAGTGACCTCCCACATCCTTCTCCTCCTGTAAGGAGGCCAGAGCAGGGGCAGGCGTCAGAACCCGGAGGCCAGCCTGCTCCGCATCAGGCAGCCGGGCGCGAGGCCCAGTGAGGCCAACACCTGCGTCGAAACCAATATAATTTTATTAACCAAGGTCACCCAAGTAAATTCAATAAATTAAAAAGAAAAATAACATACCTCAAATTTATGCTATTTATTCCAGAGAAATTCAGAACAGTTACTCCTATAACTCTATTCCTTCTTACCTCCACTTAGTGCTATTAATTTTACATGTATGTTACATATTGTAGTTATATATGTAACAACCCCAACAATACATTTTAACACTTATTAAATTATATGATTTTCTGTCTTTTAAAAAGGCTGAAGGAGAAAGAATAAATGTATAGGGCTTATTATAATAACTTTCTTCCAATTTCTGCTTCTCTGTATTCCTATGAGTCTTCATTAATATCATGTGTCACATCTTTATTTCAATAGGCTGTGCAACCACTTACCTCCTTTATTCTGCTTTGCTAAATATATTACTTTTAAGTATGAAATAGGCCCTGCAATACAATTATATACATACTAGAGGCCCGGTGCACAAAATCTGTGCACAGAGGGGTGGGGGGGGGGTTCCTCAGCCCAGACTGCATCCTCTCCAATCTGGGACCCCTCAGGGAATGTCTGGCTGCTGGTTTAGGGGGGATCCCCCAGAGATCGGGCCTAAACCAGCAGTCGGACATCCCTTTTGCAATCTGGAACTGCTGGCTCCTAACTGCTCGCCTGCCTGCCTGCCTAATTTCTCCTAACCCCTCTTCTGCCAGCCTGATCTCCCCTACCTTACCCACTTGCCAGCCTGATCACCCCTATCTTGTGTCCCTGCCAGCCTGATCGCCCCAACCTTACACTCCCACTGGCCTGATTGCCCCTAACTACTCTGCCGCAGCCCCCCAGTCTGGCCTCCCTCTGCAGGAGGCGACCTGGAGGATCAGGGGAAGGCACCACCCCCATTACCCCACTACTGCTGCTGCCACTGCTGGCCTGAGCCTCAGCCCTCGCAGCTTCCCATGGCTGCCTGAGCCTTAGCCCTCGCAGCCACTTCAGCTTTGTCTGGAAGGATGTCCAGAAGACGACCACTCTAATTAGCATATTACCCTTTAATTAGTATAGATTTGTTGTATACAATTGCTTCTTAAACCAGTTAAGAGGAGAAAGAAGAGAAAATCTGCATTTATACTGGCTTTTATAATTACACAATTTCCTTAGTGGTGCTCTTTGTTTGTCTATATGGATTTGTATTACCATCTGGGGTCACTTGCTTCCTGCTTGAAAACCTCCTTTTGTGTTTTTTCTAAAGTCAATTTGCTATAAAGTTTCTTCAAGTCCCCACACTGTTTCAAATAAAACCAGTTATTTAGGGGAGAACTTCTGATATCCCTCTGATTATGGACTATCTCTGTCCTGGACAAATATCTCTGAGCCACTGCTCCTCTCTGGGCAGGAGTGGTAGCCTCTGGTTTTCCCCACGTGCCTCTCCCAGCTTGGAAACTCCTTTGTACAAGTCAGCCAGAGGGTGGGTGATCAGGCCAGGTGATCTCAGCCTGCTATGCATCAGCTAGAGCCTTCACGCTATCAGTGGGCCTGGGTGCAGGTTACTGTAGCAGATAAGCTGCCAGGTGGCATGGGAGAATTAATCAGCCAGGCACTCAAGAGGACATTTTCAGAAAAGTAGCCTTTATTGCAGATCACATTAGTGCCGTGACTCAGGGAAGTCAGTCTCCAAATCCTGAGTGATGAATATGGACAAAGCTTTCCCTTTATACCCTTTAGTTCCTTTGTCCCCCAAATATGGGTCAGGCTTCCAGACCCTTCTTGGGCTTTGCAGTCCCCCATTAGTTGGGATGGGGAAAGTGAGACCACACCCAGAGGCCTGCCGGCAATGGCGCCAGCCCCTCTGGGGATTGTATATGATTCATGGTTTATGCCCTCTATAAAATGGGAGTATTCTGGGAAACAGGTTCTGCAAGGCTGGCCAGGCATCACAGATAAGAATGGAGTTTGATAAGAATGGAGTTTATCCTCAAGCAAGGGTGCACATCAGAAGGCAGGTTACTGGCACAGATTCAGACAGCTAGCCTCCAAAATGTCTTATTTTCTCCTTCATTGGGAGCCCCAGCCTCCAGGAATTTAGTCTCAGCAACTCAGTGTTGGAGGCGATGAGAAATACTGGTGGTCTGCCTCTCCCAGTGACATACCTTACCCTGCTTGAAAGAGGGAAGAGGGAGCCACATTTTATTGACCACACCCACCAGGAGCAGAGCTTTTGTCAAACTGACTAGTTGTGAAATCCAGGTACCCTCCGGATTTTACAGCTTTCAGAAATTCCTTTTATCATTGTTGAGTCACTGCTTTGTACTCAGTGCTCTAAATTTCACATTACTCTAAGTCCTTCACTTCTAATTAATGCAGTGGTTCCTCAACCTTCCTAATGCTGTGACCCTTTAATACAGTTTCTCATGTTGTGGTGACCCCCAACCATAAAATTATTTTTGTTGCTACTTCATAACTGTAATTTTGCTACTGTTATGAATTGTAATGTAAATATCTGATAGGCAGGGTGTATTTTTTTTAAATACATTTTATTGATTTTTTATAGAGAGGAAGGAAGAGGGATAGAGAGTTAGAAACATAGATGAGAGAGAAACATCAATCAGCTGCCTCCTGCACACTCCCTACTGGGGATGTGCCTGCAACCAAGGTACATGCCCTTGACCGGAATCAAACCTGGGACCCTTGAGTCCGCAGGCTGACGCTCTATCCACTGAGCCAAACTGGTTAGGGCAAGCAGGGTGTTATTTTTATTGTTAAAAATTGAACATAATTAAAGCATAGTGATTAATCACAAAAACAATATGTAATTATATATTCAATGTGTGTTTTCCGATGGTCTTAGGCGACCCCTGTGAAAAGGTCGTTCGACCCCCAAAGGGGTCAAGACTCACAGGTTGAGAATCACTGAATTAATGGGTCTTTAGGAATTCTGGAAAGTCACATGACATTGGACAGGTGAATAAAAGTCCAACCATCCAGTGAAAGACAGAGAAGTGACAGAAACCACTCCAACCTACACTGAGGAGAAAAAACAAGAACTTTATTTCAAAAACACTATACATTTTAGTCATACATATGAGCTTTGTTTCAGAATGGATTTCGTGGTTTAGAAGTAACCCAGGTTCTGGTTACCAGGTGGGAGGAAGGATGAGGCTGGGTGAAAATGGGGAAGGGATTAAGGAGTACAAATTGGCAGTTATAAAACTGTCAAAGGAATTTAAAGTACAGCCTAGGAATGTAGTCAATAATCTTATAACAATGATGTAATATGCAAATGGTCATTACGCCGTGAAGTGTAACAACCGACCACCTAATGACAAGATCATGGATCAGCAGGAGGGTGGGGCAGCGAGCTACAAGCGGGTGGTGGAGAGCTACAGGAGGGGGTAGGG
>NW_005354414.1:157200-157518 GCF_000412655.1 Myotis brandtii | reverse complement strand
GGGGGCTGGGGGAGCTACAGGAGGGTGGGGCAGTGGGCAGAGAGCTACTGGAGGGCAGCAGCGAGCTACTGGCTAGCTATTGGAGCACGGATTCATGTGCAGGGTTACTAGTATTGTGGTAATTATGTATGCTACCAGGTGGGTACTACACCTATTGGGGGTTTCACTTCCTAACTTTTTTTTTTTTTTTCACTTCCTAACTTATAGAAACGTCTAATCACTATGTAGTATGCTGAAACTCATACAATATTGAATGCCAACTGTAATTTAAAATAAACTCTTTTTTTGATTAGTTAAATCTTTATTGTTCAGATTATT
>NW_005354414.1:130392-155701 GCF_000412655.1 Myotis brandtii | reverse complement strand
TGGCTCCTGGATCTCTAGGGAGGTGCTAATCTAGCCTCTGCCTTAGGCTATCCAACAAAAGCCTCCCTGCAGAGCTTGGGTGGGGCGGGTCCCACGAGATCAACAGGGCGGGGCTAGCAGTTATGGCTGCTCTCAGAGGTTCCGCTTCTCAATGTCCTGGTAATCGCTGCAAGCCCCACCGAGAGAAAGCTGCCCTCGAGTTCCGACCGATGCCAGACAGTCCCGCTTCTCCTGTATGAGTCTGGGTCCCCAGAGACTCGCCCAGAACTGGAGCTCAGAGCCTGAGACTCCCTCCTGATTGAAAGCGACAACCGCGCCCTCAGCCACCAGCCCACTTTGTGCACGCACCTCCGTACCTGAGTATTTTCCGCACTGCGCCTCCTCTGAGTCTCGGTA
Source organism: Myotis brandtii (assembly GCF_000412655.1). Classification (NCBI taxonomy): domain Eukaryota; kingdom Metazoa; phylum Chordata; class Mammalia; order Chiroptera; family Vespertilionidae; genus Myotis; species Myotis brandtii. The sequence goes on along the minus strand of NW_005354414.1, from coordinate 155,305 downwards.
TGCTTTTCTCTTTCCTTCTAGTTGTAGAATTTCCACTCAGCCAGCCTTCCTGTGGTTCTGGATGATGTCTGTTCCGTCTTTTAGTTGTATTTTTGAAGTGGTTGTTCAAGGCAGCAAACTCTGGTGTTTACCTATGCCGCCATCTTGGTTTCTCTCTAAAATAAACTCTTAAAAATAAAATGAAATATAGCCCAGGTTCACTAGATCCAATTTCTCAGTGCCAACTTCTTTTTTAACCCTTACAAGTAGAATTTGGCCCCACTATGCCATTATGTTACTAAAAAGTTTCTCTTTAAAGAACCCACTGTGGTGTATCACTAAAGCCAGCATTTTGTTTACCTGACCTCTCTGTGCTCTCAAGGAGTTTTTTTCCTGCTTTCTGGAAACTGTTCCTCTGAACTCCTTGGCTTGGAATGAATTTCATTCCTCACCTACTTCTCTATCAGCAAAAAAGCGGTGTCCTTTCCATTTTGACTTGGGTTCTTATCAACCCGACAATTAATTGCTTGGCTGTAACATTTTCATCATTTTTAGCCCCCAAAGAGAACAATCAGTATTCAGAGAAGTCAGATGCAGAAGGAGTGAGGGAGGGAAGAGCTAAGAAAGCTGAGAACTTGTCCCCTGTCTACAGCACCCAAGACATCCCGGTTCCCTCCTAGACTAGCTCTTCCAGGCCCATGTTCATTAACAGCAACAACAATAACAGGAGTCAAATACAAGCCTCACACTAGAGGGCAGGGGGGACAGCCTGTGGCTAGTACTGAGGCCCAGTTACCAGCAGCACGAGCTCACTTTTTGGATCAGAGGCCTCTCTGTGAAGCGACCAGTGCTCATCCACCTTGCCACCAGGGTGAGCTGAACCTCTGGCATCCTCCCAGGGCTAAACAAACAGCCCTCCATGGGGGTATGAGGAACGCATAGTCCCCTCAAATGCCAAAAGGGCTAAACCCTTCCTGGGATGGATGGAGTAAACCCCAACCACTTGCAAAGGCTCCAGGTGGAGTCTCTCCCCCTCCATCTCCCTGTCCCTCCTTAGACTGTCCCTGCACCACAACCACCACCTTCCCCCTCCCCCTGCCCACCTCTATGCATTGGAAAAACTGAGAGAAAAGATGATCCTTAATTTACAGAGATATTTAATCCTGAAAGATTGACTCTGATTCTTTTTGAATTAACAATACTTAATAATCAAAGATAGTGCAATGCTGTGTGATATAGAATAATTCAATTTCATGCTCACTGAACAACTGTTAGAAATAACTATAAGATCTAATAGGCATTGTTTCTAGCAAATGGTCCATACAAGAGCCATCTCAGAATATCCTGTCATACTTGCTGAGAAGTCAAGGCTTGGGGTAGTTTTCACCATCACTTCAGATGACGGACTCTCCTGAAGAGTAAACTTTGGAAACCATCTAACTCCATGCAAAACTATTTCATTTTACTTGCTTATATTTATTTATTTATTATTTATTTACTTATTTAAAATATATTTTTATTGATTTCATAGAGGAAGGGAGAGGGAGGGAGAGAGAGACAGAAACATCAATGATGAGAGAGAATCATTGATTGGCTGCCTCCTGCACTCCCCTTACTGGGGATCAAGTCTGAAACCTGGGCTTGTGCCCTTGACCAAATCAAACCCAGGACCCTTCAGTCTGCAGCCCGATGCTTTATCCACTGAGCCAAACCAGCTAGGGCTACTTGTTTATTTTTACTTAACAGCTTTTGGATTGGGTATTTCAGTTTAAGTACATTTTTAAAAAAATTGTTTGTTAGCTCATCTATTCCTACCAAAATTTTAAATATTTAGTCCAAGAAATAAACTCTGCAAGTTCTCCTGCTTATAACACAGTAGTAGAAGACTAATGTTTACTCCCCACCTCTGCTCCCAATCACCTATAGAAAAAAAAAAGAGAGAGAGAGAGAAATGGTACAGAGAAAGTGTGATAAAAAAAATTCGTTATTTTCTGAGAAAGAGATTTTAGACACCTTATTATTTGTTGGCAATTTGCAACTTACTGAACATATAAACACATTTCAGCACACTGCCTAACTTGCTCTTAAACACTACATTAATCATTAATTATTGATTAATAATTATCAGACCATACAGTAATGAGTCAGGCAGGAATTCTTGCTTTATCTATCACACTGATAAGAAAATGCAGGCTCACAGAGGAAAGTTTCTTTTTCAAGGTCTCATTGACAGGAAGTGATTTGAAGCCTGGTAGCCACTCCAGATTCTGTGCTCAGACATCCCAGAACTGCTCTGGGTTCCTCCCACAGGACTCACCCCCCTCAGTGTCCTCCCTCCCAGCTGGTACTGCTACTGCTGCCCTGTTGGAGTCCTACTCATGGGATGTGTCCTCCACGTGCTCACAACTGGATAAAGAGATTTTCCTGTTCATTCCAAAGCTAAATCTTCACCTTCCTTTAGAACTTAACCTCCCTGCCCTCTTAGATATTCAATTTTTAATCAATATTAGCATAGGATTCAGTATGTACCACATGATCTTAAGAGCCTTATAAATTTCATCATATATTTAACCTTCCTAATGACCTGAATCACCAATAGATTGTCATTTTTAGTGTAGCCATTTTATGGAAGAACAAACTGAGACACAGAGAAATTATTCTTTCCAGTACACACAGCTAGGAGAGCATGGAGCACATGAATGTTGTTTAGGATTGTCTTTGAGGAAATGAAGGGACAAGGGACAGTCAAAGCACTTTGACTGTTTTCTGTCCCTTGATTAAATGAAGCGCCCACTGTGATGAAAACACTGAAGTAGGACCTATCCCAGCTGTGGGACTCTGGCAGCTCTGGGCACACCCGAAATTGCCCTGCTACAGCCTCTCTTCCCTGCCAGCCCAGAAACAAACAAACAAATGTCCTTTATTCAAGTTTAAATAAATGAATTCCTGAATTCACAACTCTATCTGGGTTCTATAAAGATCTGTCCTATGGTGTTTTGAGAGTGAGCCTCATTCTTTGTCTTCTTCCTCTTAAAGTCTCCCCTCCTCCAACTGCTATAGCTCCCAGGATTTATTACATTTGTCCTCCTCAAGGTCACAGATCATATTTATTTCTTTTTCTGAGAGGCTTATTCTGAACATCCTCTATATAAATTCAGTCCCCATGCTCCCTATCTCAGTTCCTGCTTGTTTTCTCCTGAGCACTTTCCATCATCTAATATATCTCTTCCAGCCCTCTCCTGCTCTGAGATTCACTAAACCTGTCCTCCTCAAGGTCAAAGATCACATTTATTTCTCTTTCTCAGAGAGGCAGACTTTCCCTGACCACCCTCTATATAAACTCATCTAATATACATATACTATGCATGTTGCTTATTTGCTTTCTGTATTGTCTGTCTCCTCCTACTAGAATAGAGTTCCATGAGGCAGGAATTGGTATCCATTTTGTTCACCACTTGATACAGAGCACTTACAACAATGCCCAGCACATGGTAGGTGCTCAGAAAATATATGCAGTTAACAAGAAACCAAATCATTCTGGAGGTCCACAGCTCTTCTCTGGTCACTCCTATCTTCTACATGTTCCATTCTTCATCTCCCTAAGCCTAATATGTTAATGTTTTCAAGGCTCCATCATCAGTGTTTTGTTTTGCTCATTCTATTCCTTTTATGCATCACATGGGCAAGGCTGTATTAGGGTTTATTTAAAGATCAATATGATAATGTACATAAGGAATCTATGCCAGGCCTTGACACACTAGGCTAAATACTTATCCTTTAGAAGCATACAAAAAGTAGGAATCTGACTTATAAGTTCTACACACAAAAGCTGACAAGCATGTGACTTGTATAACCATTAGATATGACTTTGGGATCTTGTGTTGTACTGACTTGTTCCTCTGGGTTACAGCTCAACATGGCCTCTGAATGTACCCTGATGGACCCCATCTGTCTGGTGGAAAATCAGAATAATCAGCTGACAGTAAACCCAACAGCACTGGAGATTCTAGACAAGATGTCTCAGCCTGTGGTGGTGGTGGCCCCTCGCAGGTCTGTATCGAACAGGAAAATCCTACCTGATGAACCACCTGGCAGGAAAGAACCATGGTGAGTGTTATTCTGGGGCAGCAGCTATTTGCTTGGAGACAGAGGTAACACAGACTTATCACACCTCCTTCAGGGACATCTTAAAAAAGAGCCCAACTTCTTCCACAAAAAAAAAGTTCTGTCACCACCATATAGATACCTTAAACCCCATTGTTCCACAAAACCTCACTCTTTGAGCCAGTAACAAGGGGTTCCTCACTCTACCCAATGATCCACCCATTATTCTTGATCCCATCCACTTTTTCAGCTGAGGAGCTCAGCTCCAGCAATTATTCCATTCCTTTATCTCCCATCACTTTTGCCTTAAACTTTAGGGCCATTTCAACTAGGACACAAATAGTTCTCAACATGTCCTGTTTTTAAAAAGGGATGAAAGGAACAACAGACAACAGTATATTCTATATATCCCATAGCTCAATGGGACTACAGTCCAATTTTTTGCTTCATTTCTGAGTAAAACTTTGCTAAATTTTACCTTCTTTTTTTTATCTAGTCTTTTCAATTTGTGAATCATAACACAGCAGAGTGGACAAAACATACACATATACAAATTTAATAAACATAAAGTGATGCTCTGTGTAATCACTGTCCATATCAAGAAATAAAACATCACCAGCACCCAAAAGCCCTAGATGTACCCTCTGACACCTCACTAGAGCTCACCAGTGTTTTGATTTTCATAGTTCATGCTTTCACTCTTCCTCTTAAAAGTGGTTTTAAAAGCTGTGTCTGCATTTGTAAGAATAGTTTAAATATTATATAAAGGAAAGTCCATTCAGGTATTCTTTGGAGTCTTGCTTCTTTTGCTCAAGAAAAAGTTTAAGTTTTACCGAGTTTGTGATATGTATCTGTAATTTATTTATTTTCACTATTTTATAGTATGCTATTGTGAGAAAATACCATCACTTATTTATCCATTTGTTGTTGATGAGCAATGGTTTTCTTTCTAGTTTTTTTTTACTTTTATGAATGATGCTGACATGAATCTTCTTGTTTGTATATCCTGGTGCACATGTACACAATCTACTTTGTGTGACAGGCACAGAAATAAAATTGCTGGGTCATGTGGTATATATGTTGTCAGCCTTTCTAGATACTTTCAAACAGCTTTTAAAACTTAATATGCAAGGAATACATTTATTAACAGTAATTGAGAATTCTCCATACCCTCATAAAACTTTGGTAAAAGTCTTTTAAAATTTGATGATCTGATGTCTGTATAGGTGCATATATTTGCCTCATTACAAATAAGTTTGAGCATCTCTTCACATATTAATTTTCTCTTTGCATTTCCTATTTCCTGGGGTCATTTTTTCCTTTCTATTGGGTTGCCTTTTTGTTGTTGTTCTCCCTGATCTTTAGAGCAATCTGCCTATGTCTTGTAACTCATTTCTCTCTATAAAGACCACACAACATTTTTATTTTCAAATGTCTTCCTCTGTGTCTCATCAGCTCAGCACCATTAGGAGTTAAACCTCAATACCCTGAAATGCAACAATTAATAGCAATATCTCTCATTGTCCTCTCACTGTGTCTCTTTCTGTCTCTCTCCTTCTCTCCCTTTCCTCCCTTTTCCCCATTCTCCTTTTGGCTTCACAATCTTTCCCATTTGCTTCCAACAGAACATTTTTTCTTCATCTTTCCTGTAGGGAAATTCTAGACCTCCGATCAGGGGAGAACACTTTTCCTTGCCTATCTTAAATTAATTAAAAGTTAGTTTTTGAGAACAGTAAGGGAGAGGTATCAGTTAAATTCTACTCACTATAACATCAGGTGGTAACGAGGTTATGTTTCATTGCTGAGAAAGTCTCATGCCTCGAGATATTTTAACACACTTAGGTATAGTCAATAATATTGTAATAACTATATCCTGTGCCAGCTGGGTCTTTGAAATTCAGTAGGAACACTTTGCAAAATATGTGATTGCCTACCCGCTATGCTGTACAACTAAAACTAATACAAAATAATGTTGAAAGTAAACTGTAATCTAATAAACAACAATACCTGGATTGTGATTCTACCACCCAACAGAAAAAAAAAAAAGATTCCTGCCCAATCAAGGTCCAGGAGGAATACCAGGTCACTATACTTTCCCCTTGTTGATAACTTTCTTTGAGGATTTTTAACTCATAACTGAGAATGATGATCTCCAATTACACCTACCATTTCTCCCTGAGGGCACTGGGAGTTCAGATTCCTCTGTATTAATTAGCAAACAGTCAAATACTATCAAGACGTAGAAGAATGTAGACCATCTCAGGCTTTATACCCTCTCTGTAGAGACCTCAGTGGATTTCTGAGAAAGTTCTAAGCCTCAAAATTGAGTGGCTTGACCCAAGCTTCACTAACCTCCCCTACAGATTCCATCATTTCCATTTCTAGTCCCCACTGAAGGAAACATTGGCATATGGTAGATGTTAAAAATGTTAAACTGTTGGACAAGATATATCACACAGGTTCTTGGGTATATCCCTCACATGCTTCCCACCTGTAGTTTTAAGACTTTTGAAAGAGGAGCAACCAAGTATCACGGGTGCGTTCTGCCTTCACTTTCATTATATCCCCACCTTAGGCCAGCGGGGGTCGGGGTAGGGAGGGAAACAAACACCTCATCATTTCATTGCAGAAGAGAGAAGAAATGAAAAAAATACAGAAATAAAAGGGAAGGAAAATTCCAACAATGCTGATTATCAGTCCAGTTCCTGGAAAGACACAGAAGAGCCTTTCAAAGGCTAACTAACGAGTGTTTATTAGAGGGACAGATACAAGGACATACAGAAGGTCACAGAGAACTAATAGGAGATGAGAAAGCACACAGAGGGTGGCAATAGCAATGGCCAGGAAACTATAATCACTCCTATAGCCTGAACAGCCAAGCAAAAAGGGAAACCAGAATGTGGCAAAGACCAGCACTTTTGGACGGAGGGAAATGAAAGGCCTATGACCCACTATACAGTAACAGAGGCATTAGGGCACTGTGGTTCACTAAGGGGTAAGCGAGGGGAACACATGCTGGACACCTAGTCTCATGCTGGCACCTCCTACTGGTAGAACTCCACTAGAATCTGAAGGCAAAGGGAGCTTTTCAGTGTCAAAACAAAGACTATAAATGTCAATAGAGGTTACATTAATTCTGTAACGTGACATAGCTTGAACCATGGATAGTATGGAGTGAATAGGAAACACAAAGTGGTTCTTGAGAAGGTTCTTAACATGAATAAAGGTTGGATAGGATGTTCTTACTGAAATAAAAGCAACCTTCCTCCCAGCGTGGCATTCATATTCTGATAGTTTTAACCAATATAACCTATGGGCAGCCTGGACTATCTGCTGTTACTGTATCACACATTCTCCTCTTCCTTTGCAGGTTTTCCTCTTGGCTCCACAATGAGGTCTGAAACTAAGGGCATCTGGATGTGGTGTGTACCCCCCACTCTAGTCCTTCTGGACACCGAGGGCCTGGGTTATGTGGAAAAGGTAAGGCAAAGAGTCTTCTTTGTTCCTGATAATCCACTTTCATTTTAATTTGCCAACTTAATTCAACTTCTATGACCTATTTCTATAAACTGAAAATCCAATTAAGAATAATGAGGTTAAATTTTGTTTACTTGAATTTACTTTCTTGGAAACTTAATACTTTCTTTATTAGATATACATCTTCTTATTATAACACTTGGTTGAAAGTTACAAGATAACACATACTTAGTGAGCATCTAAATTCTTTGGTTTTGTGATAAGTACTGCAGATATGCCTTATTGAGGAAAAGGACCAGAGCCTAGTTGGGAGATATGAAATAAGCAGTGTTCTCAGTATAGAATACCAGGGATACAAGGAGTGACATATTTAAGTGATATATTCAAGATAAGAAAAACATCCTGGAGGAAGCTATAATTATGGGATCAATGCACTCTAGTAGTTAAGGTGTCTGACATTGATGGTTTAGAAGGTAGAAAACATAAAAATGGGGTTTTATTAAAAAAAACATTTAAATAATCTCCAAAAACACTTCAGCTATACCGTACAAGTTAAATAAGGTTTTAGTCCAAATCTCTGGGCTTTACAGATGAATTCCTGCCTAATTGCTATAAATTCATGAGCTAGACCCACCAAAAGCATTATAAATGTGATAACTTTAGGTGTTTTGTCTTTGCTGTGTTAGTTGCAGTCAATCTTGTGCCCTTATTTTTATTAGCCAGAGTCTGAAGTGAAAGTAGGAGCAGTGGATCTTTGGCTTCCATTACCCCCAAAAGAGTAGGGGCAGGAATTTAGATATTCTGAATTTTAATATTAAACTGTAATTGAATTTATTGTGGTGACACTGGTTAACAAATATATACAGGTTTCAGGTCCACAATTCTATAGCACATTATCTGTATACTATATTGTATTTACCACCCAAAGTCAAGTCTCTATCCATCACCATTTATTCCCCCTATTCCCTCTCCCAACTTCTCCCACCCCTCCCTAGCAGTCACCACACTGTTGCCCTGTACATGAAATTTTTCTTTTTTCTCAATACCTCCAACTCTACACTCCATCCCCACACCCACCTCCAACAGTTGTCAGCCTGCTCTCTATCTATGAGTCTGCCTCTATGTTGCTTGTTGGTTCATTAGATTTCACATATGAATGAAATCATATGATACTTTTCTTTCTCCAATGGATTATTTCACTGAGCATAATTCAGGTTTAAAGTACTCAATAATTAAATAATCAACTCAGTATAAGCCCAAGAAGGTCTACCGATTGCTAACAGATTATAGTTTACATAAACTTTTTTTTAGCTAATTACATTTGTAAAGGAGTCAAAACATAACTGTCAACTGATAGAAACAGAAATACTTCCTGTCCTTACAACTCTAGTGTCTTTAGCAATATCCAATTCTATTGCATAGTCACTCATGATTTACCCTGAGTGTGTTATGTTCAGCCTCATCATCTATTCCTACCACACATGTGACCACTACTTCAATCAAACAACATAACAGGTAGTACCTTTGTATTAACACACTCTCTGACAATTCTGATTGGCTTCTGTAGACCCTTCCACAAGCCTGGTACTTTTTGCTCCAGAATTCCACATTCTGTCCATTCTTTAAAGCAAAACCCTACTACTTTCAACTAATGTGATTGTATCTCATCCAGACATGATCCCTTCTTGCTCTGAAATCACAAAGTAATTTTTCTGGGTTTTGTATTCCCATTTGTCTTTTATGTTGTAACATTGGCTTGCATTCCTGGCAGAGCTGATCACCTTGGATGCATTTACATGTTACCATGTGTATTTGTATCTCCAGCAAGTCATCTCTGAAAGTCAGAGATTGCCCTATGAAACTTTATATCCCCCAAACTAAATGCGGTATCTGGCATTTTTTAAATGTACAATGAGAAGTTGGTGAATTTAATTGACTAGCATTTGTGTCACTAATAAGCTCATAGAACAGAAAAACTTAACTTGCAAATAAATTTTACCCACTTATCATTGGATACTTCTATGTTCTTGGGAGTATTTTAAATGTTTGATACACATTTACATTGTCATTCACTTCTCTTAATTGTGAAGGAACACAAGCCATGAGAGGAGTCAATGTGAATACCCAAAATGAGGTTTGTATTTACCACTGTCTTCACAGTGGATGTTATTTGCCCTATTGTTCAGTTATTCTAGAGCTGGCATAGTTCATGAACAACTGAACAGAGAATGAACTGTAGATACCTAAGTCCCATTCTGTGTACTTTCAAGGGCGACTCAAAAAATGGTTCATGGATCTTTGCCCTGGCCGTGCTTCTGAGCAGCATGTTTGTCTACAATAGCATGAACCACATCAACCGCCAAGCCTTGGAGCAGCTGCAGTATCCTTCCAGGAACCAAACCACCATGTGTCATGGAGTCTATGGGAATGTAACTGAGACTATTTTGTTATTGTTTTCATTGTTTTTTCCTCATGTCAATAATCATGGTTGAGGTGAAAGGGACACTGGGTGAATGGTACTGTTCATAAAAAGTATTTCCGGAGTCCCAGCAACAACACAGAACAGGGTAATGATTAAAGAACCAGCTCTGGGCAGTGGACTTCACCAAACAAGTTTTAAGTGCAATAGAGAAAATAAACCCAAGCTACTGGATAGAAAGGCTATATAGCCTCGGAGGCCAATCCAGAAACACTGCCACACAGAGGCTGAGCCACAAACTGACTCTTAGGTAAACACAAATTAAAGCAGTCTGGGACACAAATACGGCCTGCTTTAAAATAAGGACTGTGGTTTACAACACGGAGGAACAGTGTATCGCAGGGAAATTCAACATTCTCCTGAATACCTGGCAGAACTAAGGCGAGCCAAACTGACGAGTAGAAGAAATGAATAACCTTCACTACTGCATATTTTTATTTATTTATTTTAATTCTTTTTTCACCTTTTAACTAAGAAACCAATTTTTTTTCTTTTTCCATAACCTGATTTTACCCTTTTAATTACTACATTTTTATTTTTAACCAGTATTATTACTGCTACCATTTTACCATTTTTTAAAGTGTCATTTTATTTTCTCTTTATTTTATTTTGGGATCGGTGTTCTACATTCTATTTTCATTGTTCCTTTAGCATCATTTTTATCTACCTCAATTTTACCTCTATGCTAAAACCCTCTTCCTCATTTTTCCCCTTTTGTTGTCCTGTCCTCACTTTTCCCCTTTTGTTGTCCTGTTTCTCTTACCCTATTCCTGCTTTAGATTTTCCCTATTCCTTCTTTTTACCCCCTGTCAAAATTTCACCCTACTTATATATCCAATTTCTAATCCACTGCTCTAAATCCTTATACACCTCTCCCTTATCTTTCTTCACTATCCAAATTTTTTCTTTTATCTTTCTATTGTTTTGTTGCTGTTTGCTTGATTGTTGAATATATTGTTTTTTGTTTTTGTTTTTGTTTTTTAGGATTGATTGTGAGGTTGTTTTGCTTCTTCTTTTTCTTTTCCTGCTGTTTATTCCCCCACCCCCAGTTATTCATGTGCTTCTATTTTCCCTTGCCTCACTTGATATTATTCGTTGTTTGTAGTTTGCATTCATCTCCAGGGATCTGTTGCTTGAAATTGTTGGGATTAGTGGCAGTTCTATCAGAGTTTTCTCCTCATATAAATAGTCTCTTCCCCTCTTCTACTTCATTCTCTTTTCACTCTTTTTTTTCCATCTCCCTTTTCCCAATTTAATTTTTTCACTCCATTTTTTTCTTTTCTTTTTTCTCTTTTATCTTTTTCACTTCTTTCTTCCTTATCCCATAATTCTCTTAACTCGGGTGGTAACCTTTATTTGGGGTTATTAATATCATGAATACATTTGTGTTCAGTGCCTGGTGCGTTGTGCCTTGTTGTGTTGTATTTTGTGCCTTTAAATCAGTGCAGCAGATCCAAGCAACACTGATCACCACACCCTCTGTCTGAGGAACAGCGGCTGTACATGAAGCCTCCCCCCACCAGCCAGAAGAGCCACCACAGCTGTGAACAGCACCCACCAGAGGAGCTGCTGCCAACTGAGGAGCAGCTGCTACTACAACCACCTGAGGAGCAACCACAGCCTGAGGAGCCACTGCCTCCCAGGGAGCAGCGACTGAACAACTCAACATCTAGATATGTCGGTGAGATCAAACATGGGTAGACAAAGAAAACCCAAAGGAAAGAAAAGGAGGACTCACCAGAAAAGCAGCTAAGTGATACAGAGGCATGCAACATGACAGAAAAAGAATTCAGAATAAGGGTCCTAGAGTGCATAAACCGGATGGAGGAAAAAAATCAATAACTTATGCAAGAAGCAAGAAGAAAGAGATGAAAAAATCAATAAATTATGTAAGAATCAAGAAGAAATGCAGAATGATATAGCTCCAATAAAAAACACCATTGAAAGTATCAACAGTAGACTAGGAGAAGCGGAGGACCGAATTAGTGAATTAGAAGACAAGGAAGCAAAACACACCCAAACTGAACTGCAATTGGAGAAAAAAATTAAAAGACAGGAGGAGAGCCTAAGGGAGCTTTGGGACAACATGAAACGAAACAACATACGAATAATAGGGGTGCCAGAACAACAGAAAGATGAACAAGGATTAGAAAACCTACTCGAAGAAATAATATCAGAAAACTTCCCTGAGGTGGGGAAGAAAAAAGTCACACAAGCACAGAGAGTCCCAAACAAGGTGAACCCGAAAAGACCCACACCAAGACACATCATAATTACCATGGCAAATGTTCAGGACAAAGAGAGAATCTTAAAGGCTGCAAGAGAGAGACGGAAAGTTACATACAAGGGATCTCCCATTAGATTATCAAATGATTTCTCAACAGAAACACATCAGGCCAGAAAAGAATGGACAGAAATCTACAAAGTGATGCAAAGCAAAGGACTGAATCCAAGAATACTCTATCCAGCAAGGCTATCATTCAAAATTGAAGGGGAAATAAGAAGCTTCACAGACAAAAAAAGGCTAAGGGAGTTTATCACCACCAAGCCAGCCATGCAAGAAATGCTAAAGGGACTGGTGTAAAAAGAAGAAATAACAAGCTCAGAAAGAAAACAGCCACACACACAAAAAAAGAAATGGCTACAAACAAGTACCTTTCAATAATAACTTTAAATGTAAACGGACTAAATGCTCCAACCAAAAGACATCGAGTGGCTGAATGGATAAAAAAACATGACCCATACATCTGCTGTCTACAAGAGACCCACCTCATTAGAAGGGACTCACACAGACTGAAAGTGAAGGGATGGAAAAATATCTTTCACGCAAATGGAAAGGAAAAGAAAGCTGGGGTAGCAATACTTATATCGGACAAAATACATCTCAAAGTGAAGGCCATAACCAGAGATAAGGAAGGCCACTTCATAATACTAAAGGGATCAATACAACAAGAAGATATAACCCTGGTAAACATATATGCACCCAATGCAGGAGCACCCAAATTCATAAAAAAACTCCTGGAAGATATCAAAGGAGAGATCGACAACAATACAATCATAGTAGGGGACTTTAATACACCACTGACACCACTGGATAAGCCCGCTAGACAAACAATCAGCAAAGAAACAGCAATCCTAAATGACTCACTAGATCAGATGGACTTAATTGACATCTTCAGAACACTTCACCCCAAAGCCATGGAATATACATTCCTCTCAGGTGCTCATGGGACATATTCAAAAATAGACCACATATTGGGTCACAAGCAAAGTCTCCACAAATTCAAGAAGATTGAAATCATAAAAAGCTTCTTCTCAGACCACGATGGCATAATGTTAGAAATAAACTACAATAAAAACAACCCAAAATACTCAAACACTTGGAAGCTGAATAGCATGTTATTAAATATTGATTGGGTTACCAATGACATCAAAGAAGAAATTAAAAACATCCTGGACACTAATGACAATGAAAACACAACAATCCAAAACCTATGGGACACAATGAAAGCAGTCCTGAGAGGGAAGTTTATAGCTCTACAGGCCTACCTCAAAAAACAAGAAAAAATGGTAGTAAATCATCTAACTCTACAACTCAAAGAATTAGAAAGAGAGCAACAAGAAAACCCCAGAGTGAGCAGAAGGAAGGAGATAATAAAGATTAGAGCAGAAATAAATGACATAGAGACCAAAAAAACAATACAGAAAATCAATGAAACCAAGAGCTGGTTCTTTGAAAGGATAAACAAGATCGACCCCTTGCCGGGGCCTCAGTGCTGCAGGAACTTTGGCCTGGAAGTGCGCGAGCACCTTGGAACTGATCCTGCGCGCATTTCGGGCTTCAGAGCCCTGGGCTGGGAGAAAACTCGCCCGCAGCACCAGGAACTAATCCTACGCGCACTGCCGGCTTCGGGGAGCCCTGGGCCGGGAGCAATCGCGCGAACGGGAATTTGTCTGCCTAGCACAGGCCCAAGGATCCCTTTTCTCGGGGCAGGAGGCAGCACCAAGCACCAGTGACTTGACTGTGTTTCTTATCACCTGCGCCTGAGATCCTGATTCCCTGTGCATTCATACTAAGAGCCAGTGAATCCAATTCCTGGTGCAAGGGCACACAGGGACCCTGATTCTCAAGGCGAAGTCGCGCAAAGCAACAGAGACTCTGATACTGGACTCTTGGGGAACTCTGACTCCTGGCGCATGCTAGGGGGCTCTGGTTTTCAACACGCTCCAGGGGGGTCTCTATTTCAGCACGGTGCAGGCAGGGTCCCTAATTCTAAGGGCACATACGAGGCCACATTGAGCGCTGGCAACACTGACTCAGAGCGAGCCTGGTTCCCACCAACCAACAACAACCACACATCTTAGTGTCAGAGCTCTTCAGTGACACTAAGGTGGTGGGAGGCTCCCACTGCACACGGCCCAGGCCCACGCAACCCGACCTTTGATCCATCGGGAGATAAGCAGAATGAAGAAACGACACAACACCCAGAGGAAAGACAATGAGGAATCACCAAGAAAGGAAATTAATGAAGTTGAAGCGTGCAACATGACAGAAAAAGAATTCAGAATAATGGTTGTACAATTCATTCACCGGATGGATGAGAAAATCAACAACCTATGCAAGAATCAGGAAGAAATGAAAAGTGATATAGCTACAATCAAAAACACCATGGAAAGTTTCAACAGCAGGCTGAAAGAAGCAGAGGACCGAATTAGTGAGTTAGAAGATAAGGCAGAGAAACAAGCTCAATCTGAACAGCAACTGGAGAAAAAAATTAAAAAACAGGAGGAGAGCCTAAGGGAGCTTCGGGACAACATGAAACGAAGTAACATACGCATAATAGGGCTGCAAGAGGGACAAGAAGAGCAGCAAGGATTAGAAAATCTATTTGAAGAAATAATGACAGAAAACTTCCCAGATATGGGGAAGAAAAAAGTTACACAAGTACAGAGAGTCCCAGGCAAGATGAACCCCAAAAGACCCACACCAAGACACGTCATAATAACGATGGCAAATGTACAAGACAAAGAGAGAATCTTAAAGGCTGCAAGAGAGAAACAGAGAGTTACCTACAAAGGATCCCCCATCAGATTATCAAACGATTTCTCAACAGAAACACATCAGGCCAGGAAAGAATGGACAGAAATTTACAAAGTGATGCAAAGCAAAGGACTGAATCCAAGAATACTCTATCCAGCAAGGCTATCATTCAAAATTGAAGGGGAAATAAGAAGCTTCACAGACAAAAAAAGGCTAAGGGAGTTCATCACCACCAAGCCAGCAATGCAAGAAATGCTAAAGGGACTGGTGTAAAAAGAAGAAATAAAAAGCCCAGAAAGAAAACAGCCACACAAAAAAAGAAATGGCTACAAACAAGTACCTTTCAATAATAACTTTAAACGTAAATGGACTAAATGGTCCAATCAAAAGACATCGAGTGGCTGAATGGATAAAAAAACATGACCCATACATTTGCTGTCTACAAGAGACCCACCTCATTAAAAGGGACTCACACAGACTGAAAGTGAAGGGATGGAAAAATATCTTTCAGGCAAATGGAAATGAAAAAAAAGCTGGGGTAGCAATACTTATATCCGACAAAATAGACCTCAAAGTGAAGGCCATAACAAGAGATAAGGAAGGCCACTTCATAATACTAAAGGGATCAATACAACAAGAGGATATAACCCTGATAAACATATATGCACCCAATGCAGGAGCACCCACATACATAAGAAAACTCCTGGAAGACATCAGGGGAGAGATCGACAACAATACAATCATAGTAGGGGACTTTAATACACCACTGACATCACTGGATAAATCTGCTAGACAAAAAATCAGCAAAGAAACAGCAATCCTAAATGACTCACTAGATCAGATGGACTTAATTGACATCTTCAGAACACTTCACCCCAAAGCAACAAAATATACGTTCTTCTCAAGTGCTCATGGGACATCTTCAAAAATAGACCACATATTGGGTCACAAACAAAGTCTCCCCAAATTCAAGAAGATTGAAATCATACCAAGCATCTTCTCAGACCACAAGGGCATAATATTAGAAATAAACTACAATAAAAACAACCCAAAATACTCAAACACTTGGAAGCTGAATAGCATGTTATTAAATATTGATTGGGTTACCAATGAGATCAAAGAAGAAATTAAAAACATCCTGGAAACTAATGACAATGAAAACACAACAATCCAAAACCTTTGGGACACAATGAAAGCAGTCCTGAGAGGGAAGTTTATAGCTCTACAGGCCTACCTCAACAAACAAGAAAAAATGGTAGTAAATCATCTAAATCTACAGCTCAAAGAATTAGAAAGAGAGCAACAAGAAAAGCCCAGAGTGAGCAGAAGGAAGGAGATAATAAAGATTAGAGCAGAAATAAATGACATAGAGACCAAAAAAACAATACAGAAAATCAATGAAACCAAGAGCTGGTTCTTTGAAAGGATAAACAAGATCGACAAACCTCTAGCCAGGCTCACCAAAAAGCAAAGAGAGAGGACCCAAATAAACCAAATCAGAAATGATAGAGGCGAAATAACAACAGACCCCACAGAAATACAAATGATTGTTAAAAAATACTATGAACAACTCTACTCCAACAAACTAGACAACCTGGAGGAAATGGACATATTTCTAGAAAAATACAACATTCCAAAACTTAATCAGGAAGAATCTAAAAATCTCAACAGGCCAATAACTATGGAAGAAATTGAAGCAGTCATCAGAAAGCTTCCAGCAAACAAAAGCCCAGGACCAGACGGCTTCACAGGGGAGTTTTACCAAACATTCAAGGAAGAACTAAAACCTATCCTCCTCAGACTACTACAAAAAATCCAAGAGGAAGGAACACTTCCAAGCTCATTCTATGAAGCCAGCATCACCCTAATACCAAAACCAGGTAAAGACAACACAATGAAAGAGAATTACAGGCCAATATCCCTCATGAACATAGATGCCAAAATCCTCAACAAAATCTTAGCAAATCGGATCCAGCAGTACATCAGAAAGATCATACACCATGACCAAGTAGGATTTATCCCAGGGATGCAAGGATGGTACAATATCCGCAAATCAATCAACGTGATACATCACATAAACAAATTGAAGGAAAAAAACCACATAGTCATATCAATTGATGCAGAAAAAGCATTTGACAAAATTCAACACCCATTTTTGATAAAAACTCTCAGCAAGGTGGGAATAGAAGGATCATACCTCAACATAATAAAAGCCATATATGACAAACCCACAGCCAACATCATACTCAATGGACAAAAACTAACACCATTTCCCCTAAAAACAGGAACAAGACAGGGATGCCCACTCTCACCACTCCTGTTCGACATAGTACTGGAAGTATTAGCCATTGCAATTAGACAAGAAGAAGAAATAAAAGGCATCCAAATTGGAAAAGAGGAAGTAAAACTGTCCTTATTTGCAGATGACATGATATTATACTTAAAAAACCCTAAAGACTCCATCAAAAAACTATTAGACTTAATAAAAGAATTCGGCAATGTAGCAGGATACAGAATTAACGCCAAGAAATCTATGGCATTTCTATACACCAATAGTGAACTTGCAGAAAGAGAGACTAAAAAAGCAATCCCATTTACCATCTCACCAAAAAAATTAAGCTACCTAGGAATAAACTTAACTAAAGAGGTAAAAGACCTCTACTCAGAAAACTACAGGACGTTGAAAAAAGAGATAGAGGAAGACATAAAGAGATGGAAGAACATACCATGTTCTTGGATTGGTAGAATCAACATCATTAAAATGTCCATACTGCCCAAAGCAATCTATAAATTCAACGCACTTCCCATTAAAATACCAACGGCATATTTCACAGACCTAGAACGAACTCTCCAAAAATTCATCTGGAACAAAAAACGACCCCGAATAGCTGCAGCGATCCTGAGAAAGAAGAAAGTAGGTGGGATCTCAATACCAGATATCAAGCTGTATTACAAAGCCACTGTTCTCAAAACTGCCTGGTACTGGCACAAGAACAGACATATAGATCAATGGAATAGAATAGAGAGCCCAGAAATCAGCCCCAACCAATACGCTCAATTAATATTTGACAAAGGAGGCAAGAACATACAATGGAGTCAAGACAGTCTCTTCAATAAATGGTGCTGGGAAAATTGGACAGATACATGCAAGAAAATGAAACTAGACCACCAACTTACACCATACACAAAAATAAACTCAAAATGGATAAAGGACTTAAATATACGACCGGAAACCATAAAAATACTAGAAGAATCCAAAGGCAACAAAATCTCAGACCTATGCCGAAGCAATTTCTTCACCGATACAGATCCTAGGGCATTGGAAACTAAAGAGAAAATAAACAAATGGGACTACATCAAAATAAAAAGTTTCTGCACAGCAAAAGAAACCATCAACAAAACAACAAGAAAGCCCACTACATGGGAGAACATATTTGCCAACATTATATCTGATAAGGGCCTAATCTCCAAAATTTATAGGTAACTCATACAACTTAACAAAAGGAAGATAAACAATCCAATCAAAAAATGGGCAAAGGATCTAAATAGACATCTTTTAAAAGAGGACATTCAGAAAGCCAAGAGACATATGAAAACATGCTCAAAGTCACTAATCATCCGAGAGATGCAAATCAAAACAACAATGAGGTACCATCTCACACCTGTCAGACTGGCTATCATCAACAAATCAACAAACGACAAGTGCTGGAGAGGATGTGGAGAAAAAGGAACACTTGTGCACTGCTGGTGGGAATGCAGACTGGTGCAGCCACTATGGAAGACAGTATGGAGTTTCCTCAAAAAACAAAACATGGAACTCCCATTTGACCCTGTGATCCCACTTCTAGGAATATATCCCAAGAAACCAGAAACACCAATCAGAAAGGATATATGCACCCCTATGTTCATAGCAGCACAATTCACCATAGCTAAGATTTGGAAACAGCCTAAGTGCCCATCAGTAGATGAATGGATTAGAAAACTGTGGTACATCTACACGATGGAATACTATGCTGCTGTAAAAAAGAAGGAACTCTTACCATTTGCAACAGCATGGATGGAACTGGAGAGCATTATGCTAAGTGAAATAAGCCAGTCAATGAAGGAAAAATACCACATGATCTCACTCATTCATGGATAATAAAGACCATTATAAACTTATGAACAAAAATAGATACAGAGGCAGAGCTGCCTCAAACAAACTGTCAAACTGCAGCTGGAAGGTCAGGGAGGGTAAGGGGGCTGAAGGGGGGGGGGTAAGAGATCAACGAAAGGAGTTATATGCATGCATATAAGCATAACCAATGGACATAAGACTTTGGGGGGTAGGGGAGGCCAGGGGATTGTCAAGGGCGGGGGAAAAATGGAGACATATGTAATACCCTTTGTAATACTTTAAATAATATAAAAGAAATTTAAAAAAATATTTCTGGGTGAGATCTCAAAATTTTGGCAGGGAACATTTCTCATTCCTT
Source organism: Myotis brandtii (assembly GCF_000412655.1). Taxonomy (NCBI): domain Eukaryota; kingdom Metazoa; phylum Chordata; class Mammalia; order Chiroptera; family Vespertilionidae; genus Myotis; species Myotis brandtii. The sequence continues at coordinate 135,750 of NW_005354414.1, read as the reverse complement.
AGCTAAGATCTCAGCTATGTGACTAAACTAACAAAGCTAATCAAAACAAAATCGTCTCCCATCTCTGGTGAAGTAGGTGACACAGCTGAGTTTGAGTTTCTTTCCAGACTTTGTTTGGGTTGTATGAGATTTCATGCAGAGCTGAAGTTAGATGGAAGCACTATCACTGAAGATGAGTACCTGGAGAATGCTTTGACATTGGTTTCAGGTATCAGAGGATGGTCTGGGAGGTGGATGTATAACATTTGACTCTTCGTTTAGAACTCACACTATATTTCTGACCAGAGGACTATAACATAAAGTACTGTACAGCAATCTCTCACCTCCAAAGATGACTTGCTGGGGTGTAAATACACATGGCAACATGTTAATGCCTCCAAGGGGATCAACTCTGCCAGTAGTGAAACCCAATGTAGGATGTGATCAGTGAACCCTATGATACCATTCTTAAGGTCAATTTTTATTTTTTATTGCATTGAGGCCAGTGATAATGGTGATATGAATATGAAAGTTTGGATATGGTTTCAATTGTTATAAATACTGAAAATACTCAAGTGACTAGAATTTAAGCTGGCTAAGGACATGAAATATCCAACATTGTACCAAAGATTTTAGGAAAATTAACACCATGAAAAATGTGAGGTTAGCAACCAGTTCTCAGATGTCCTAGGGCTCAAATACTTGTGTTCTGATTAAATTTGGAGCTCTTCTGCTTCCAGTTGGAGAAAAATGCCCATCACTATGGAAGACAGGATCACAAAGATATCAAATGACTCATTTTTAAAATGTATTTCATGTCATCTATTTTAACAGCCCCCAAAACTAGTATATTCTTCAAGTAAGACTGTAAAATCATTTATTACTTCTCTCTTATAGCATCACTCTCTTCATTCCATAACCTGTTATCATGTTAATAGAATAAATTCATTACACAGAAAAGATTTAGCAGAGAGAAAAATGGGTGGTATCTAGATGCATGTCGAGTTTTGCTTATTTAATATTTTACTTATTTATTCAAGAATCATTTATTGAACAACTGATATATGCACAGAATTACTCAGTGTGACATTGTTGCATTCAATATAATCTGATATAGAGAACAGGTGAGGTCTTTAAAGTGTCATTACATTAAGCTTATATATTTATATAGTCATTATTTGTTACTTTGTTGTTTTTTTTAATTAAATCTTTATTGTTCAGATTACTACAGTTGTTCCTCTTTTTTCCCCCATAGCTCCCCTCCACCCAGTTCCCACCACACCCTCTGCCCTTACCACCCCCCCAACTGTCCTCTTCCATAGGTGTACGATTTTTGTCCAGTCTCTTCTTGCATCCCCCACACCCCTTCCCCCCGAGAATAAAATCAATAAAATATATTTTTTAAAAAGATACTATTTATTGCTGTCAGAGGGGAGGGGTTTGGGGGAATACCACTGGATGAAAGAAGGTGAAGAGATTACCAAAAACATATACACATAACCCATAGACACACAACTGTGCAGTGATTGCCAGAGGGAAAGGTGAATGGAGGTGGGCAAGGAGGGGGGCATGGACGAGGAATGGGGACCAAAAGAGACTTTGCTTGGGGCAAGGTGTGTACAATGCTGTCTTCAGATGATGTTTTATTAAGTTGTACACTTGAAATATGTATGGTTTTGTGAACCAAAGTCACCCAATAAATTCAAATAAATAAGATAAAATAAATAAAAGATACTATTTAAAAATAGGCCTTACTTTCCAGTACGCATAGGAGCACCCAGTATAGCAACGTGGCAAGATCACAAATCTCAGTTATTTGGGACTTTGGTTCCCTTCAGAAAAAAGGATAAGTTCCACTAAGTGTCAATTCTATTTCAGATCCCTCTATTTCCCCAAGCACAGTACTTACTAGACATACTAGAGGCCCGATGCACGAAATCCGTGCAAGGGGCTTGGCCCCCCCGTCGCTGCCATGGCTGCCTCTGCTTCGGCCCCGTCCAGAAGGTCGTCTGAAAGGACTTCCAGTCTAATAAGCATATTACGCTTTTATTATTATAGGTAATTAGTATTTAATAAATCCTCAAATGCCAAAATGTTCTAAAATTGTTTAAGCCTAAGGACTGAAAATTAAAGACTGGACATCAAGGAGAACTTTCTTCAAGACCCAACTCTGCCATAAAAAGGCAGGGCTTTTATTACAAGGTTATTCTCTGTGGTATGACTGCTCTGAGTCACACTGTGGATGAGCCTACCATGTCCATGAACATGGGATGCTACAATGTCCAGTAGCTCCTTGGACTGAAGAAGACTGAATGCTGCTTGGATGGGTCTGTAAAAATCACTCTTCTTCTGCTAGACATTTTCTATAAGCTTTCAGTCCTTTTCCTGAATAATCAGAGTTAAATTACGTCTGGCAATAGGATCTGGGTCTATGACTTTGACCACTTCTAAGACACATGTCTTAAGAGCTTATTAAGAGCTATATTTTCCTCAATACAAATTTCTTTGAGCTAATTCAGGGGTGGGCAAACTTTTTGACTCGAGGGCCACATGGGTTCTTAAACTGGACCGGAGGGCCGGAACAAAAGCATGGATGGAGTGTTTGTGTGAACTAATATAAATTCAAAGTAAACATCATTACATAAAAGGGTCTGGTATTTATTTCAATATAGAACAGCCGAACGGGCCGGATCCGGCCTGCAGGCCATAGTCTGCCCACGGCTGATCTAGCCTCTTCCTGAGGCTAACCAGCAGGAGCCAGTTGTGACACAATGCAAGTTGCCCTGGGGCCTTGGGCCAGCTGCAATTTGTTAGGTAATTATCAGATTGCAAAGGGCCAGGCCTTTCATATGCAAAAGCCTCTGTGGCTTGGGCGGGACAGGGTCCCAGGGGATCAACAGGGCAGAGTGAGCAGTTAGGGCTGCTCTCAGTCCTGCCCTCAGAGGCCCTGCTTTTCAGTGTCCCGGCAATCGCTGCAAGCACCCCCGAGAGAAAGCTGCCCTCGAGTTCCAATCGATGCCAGACAGTCCAGTCTCTCCTGTATGAGTCTGGGTCCCCAGAGACTTGCCCGGAACTGGAGCTCAGAGCTTGATACTCCCTTCAGATTGAAAAAGACAACCGTGTCCCCAGCCGCCACTCCTCTCCGCATGTGCCTCTGTACCTCTGTATTTCACTTCCGCACCCCACCTCCTCTGAGTCTCGGTATGCTTTACTCTTTCCTAGGTGTACAATTTCCACTCAGCCAGCCTTCCTGTGGATCTGGATGATGTCCATTCCGTCCTTTAGTTGTATTTTTGAAGTGGTTGTGCAAGGCAGCAATCTTCGGTGTTTACCTATGCCACCATCTTGGTTTCTTATCTGTTACTTTGATTTTTAGAATTTGTTCTTTACTGTTCTGAATACTGTCTGTCCTGGCATTATCATAAATTGCCACGTATCTACCAGGAAATATTTGATTCTGACTTTAAACCCACATTATATTTCTGACATGAGGACTATAATATCAAAAGTCTTTCTGACAATATGGGGGTTAATCTATCATTCATAAATATCTAATTAATAGCTAAAACTTTGGACACAATGGAAGGTCTAAAGGAAACAATCATAAGTTCCTTTAGATGGGATGAATGCCTCCATGCCTCCTCTTCTTCCTTAGAAGTATTTCTTTTATTCCTGCCTTTGCACAAAAAAATAAAAATAAATAAAAATAAATCTGTTTTGGGGAAATTAGCATTGTGTTCATTTTCATGATTTAATAGAAGGATATATGAAAGCACCAGAGAAACAATGATGCAAGAACCCCTAGAAATGTATGTCCTTTCCTGAAGAATGTCTCACCAATCATTGCTCTTTTTTATTTTTTTCCCTACAGGCGAGGATCCCAAAATCCAGCATTCCAACATGCCTAGAGAGTATATCAGGAAGTTTATTCCTAAGCTAAAGTGCTTTATTTTTGAATGCCCTACAAATGACAGAAACTTGTTACAACATATGGAGGGGGTGTCAGAAAACCAACTGGAGAGCAGTTTCCAGGTTTAATCCAAAAATTTCTGTAACGATATCTTCACAGAAGCAAAAACCAAGATCCTTAGAGAGGGAATCATTGTCACTGGAAATCGTGAGTCTCCCTTGTTACAGCATGACCTGCATTTTACTTCATGTGATGAGGCTGTGACTGTACTCAGGGTTTGTCAGTAGTTCTGTTTCCTGCTCTATGGGATATGGAAATGCAGAGATTCAGGCCACACATAGAAGTTTTTCATTAAAGTTTCCCTATATGAGGGATTATTGAAGCCTACTGTATTTCATGAAACTAATACACTAATGACATAAACAAAAGCTACTGTTAAGAAGAGGAATCTGCATGATAATTACAAGAACAATAAGATGAGTGCACCTTGGTGAGGATACAGAAGATATTTTGTGAATTTAAACCATTTAGAAAAAATATACAGCAGAACATATGCCACTGAACGTTCATTAGAGCTTGAGAAGAAAATATAACTATAGCCTAATGTACAGGACATGATTCATAGATCTATACCACTAGAGCATACCTAGAGTGTCCTGGGCTGAGATGTACCCATGCTTGATTTAATATTTTAGTCACCATCCTGAAATGTTTGATGTTTTTTTTTTATATGGGCCCAAAATCACATTGGAAATTTTGTTCACAAAATTATCTACTTTACCTATCTGTAAAATAAACTCTTTTAAAATTTATTTCTATTGGGAAATGGTTCCAGGAAACTCTTGAATATATTGGGTGAAATCATTAAGTTTAAATTATCATGAGATGAATTTGAGAACCATAAAAGATTGTATAGGAGATACAATGATGTTATTACAAGGAAGTGAATTTTTCCTGTATATTAAAAGACTAATACACAAATTGACCAAACTGAAGAACGACTGATCGCTATGACATGCACTGACCATCAGGGAGCAGACACTCAACCCAGGAGCTACCCCCTGGTGGGCAGCCTGCTCCAACAGGGGAGTGCTGCTCAGCCAGAAGCCAGGCTCTTGGCTGGCCAGCACAAGAGAGGTGGCAGGAGCCACTCCTGCCTCCGTGACAGTGCTTAGGAGCAGGGAGCCATGCAGTAAGGAGCAGCGAGCAGGTGGGCGGTAAGGAATGAGGGGTCCTGGACTGCAAGAGGGCACATGCCAGGGTGAGGGACCCCCCTGCAGTGCATGAATCTCATGCACTGAGCCTCTAGTGTACACTAATAAAAGAGAAACATGGTAATTAGCGTACGACCGCTACCCTTCCCATTGGCTAATCAGCATATCCTTATGCAAATTAACTGTCAGCCAAGATGGCGGCCGGCAGCCATGCACTGAAGCGAACAGGGAGGCTTGCTTGCTCCAGTGACGGCG
>NW_005354414.1:117412-129059 GCF_000412655.1 Myotis brandtii | reverse complement strand
GGCCCTGCTCTGTGAGTGACAGGGGGCAGCGCCCCAACCCCCTGATGGGCCCTGCTCTGTGCGTGACAGGGGGTGGCGCCACAACCTCCCCATTGACCATGCCTTGAGTGTGACAGGGGGCGGTGCCCCAACCCCCCAATTAGCCCTACCCTGAGCGTGACTAGGGGTGGCATCGCAACCTCCCGATCCCTGCTGCTCTGTGCCTGACCAGGGGCTGCACCTAGGGATTGGGCCTGCCCTCTGCCACCCGAGAGCAGGCCTAAGCCAGCAGGTTATCTCCCGACCACCCGAGAGCAGGCCTAAGCCAGCAGGTCGTTATCTCCCGAGGGGTCCCAGACTGGGAGAGGGCACAGGCCGGGCTGGGGGACCCCCCTCCCACCCCCGAGTGCACAAATTTTTGTGCACCGGGCCTCTAGTATAGTATATAAAGGAGGATAAGACAAGAATGAGGACAAGAGGAAGATGGGAAGGAAAGGAAAAAAGAGAAAACAAAAATCTTCATCTTAATAAAATTGTTGTTATTTTTAGAATACTGATCTCTAAAGTTTGTGAAAAAGTGAGTAAGAACTTCCTGCTGTTCTTTAAATGTCATGTATCATTCAGGGTTGGGGACCTTGGCAAAGGCCTATGTGGATGCCATCAACAGTGGAGCAGTACCTTCTTTGGAAAATGCAATGATAACTCTGGCTCAGCATGAGAATTCAGCAGCCATGCAGAAGGCAGCTGACCACTACAGCAAGCAGATGGCCCAGAGAGTGAGCTTCCCCACAGACACGCTGCAGGAGCTGCTGGACTTGCACGCAACCTGTGAGAAGGAAGCGATTGCAATCTTCATGGAGCACTCCTTCAAGGATGACAACTAGGTGTTCCAAAAGAAGCTTGGGGTAACAGGTCTCAGGATATATTCTTCCTCATTCCTGTTCTTCTAATGATGCTTACAAATTCCCTTTTACCCCATAGTTCATATGTTTCTCATTTTAAAAAGTTTGGATTCATGTGAGTGACTGGGTTCTATAGACTACTATTCATCCTTTTTCTGAATGACTGGTTCTTTATTTCCATTATGGCAAAGCAAATTAACATGGGCTTATTAACAGTTTATAGAAACACAAAAGTTATTATGTCAAAATTCTTCAGGTGAGTTCCTAGCACAAGATGTATGGGTGCTCTGTTCTTTTTACCAAGAGCTGAAAACAAGATTCAGATGTTGTACACCTGAAACTAATATAATGTCATTAGGAGGCTCATGGGGCCTCCTTGCCATCCTCAAGGCAGTAATGATGCATTGTATCCTTGTCTTGTTTCTAATATCTTTGACTATCTCCCTGCAACCATCTAGAGAAAACTGCTTTTAAAGGCTCATGTGTTTATATATGCTCACTTGAGTAATCTCCATTTCTTCAAGTTAGCCAGTGACACACAAAAAATCTAATCAGATTATCAATATTTAGCATAGGCATAGGCCTAGAGACTGTCATGTGTGGATTCCAGGAGATAGAACTCTTGAGGACAACATAATTGTGCCTAATAAAAACACCTACATGTTGTTTTTGAGTCTGTCATTGACCATCTTATGAGTTACAAAACTGTCACTTCAATACAAAAGAAAATCAATAAAATTATAATTTATCAAATACAGCAAAAATTTTCTTTTCCTATATTTCTATATAATCAAGCCCTCTTTAAAATAATTAATGAGAACTTCAAAACTCTGATCAGTGAACACTTATCTCATTAGAGGACAGTTGGTTTATTGTGTATATATTTTTATCCATAGCAATCCAAGTTTGCAGAGGAAAGTCTACTTCCAGTCATACTGAGCTTTCCATTGCTCCTTGCCAATGGAAGGAACACTATTAATCTTATAACTTATAAAGGAACCTTGATAATACTGGATTGCATATTTGATATTTGCTAACAGAGTTGAATTTAAAGGTTCCCATCAAAGAAAAAACAATGTTTATGACTATGTAAGGTGACAACAATAATTAGACATTGTGGTGACCATTTTGCAATGTATACAAATATCAAACCATTACATTGTATACCTGAAGCCAATATAATGTAATATCTCAATTTAAAAATTAAATGAACCCTGGATTTCCTGTCTACCAACACCATCATTTTACAAATGTTGAGCCTGAACCCAAGAGAATAGAGGAAGTTTCTACAGGTCACACAATGAATTAGTCTAAACTGTGACTAACATAAGCTTCTTGAGCATGGTCTATGGTTCCATGCTCCATTCCAACTTGATGCCATGAAACTGCTTCTTCCAAGAGGATCACACTTGGCTTTTCCCTTCTAACAGCCTCTTTCCTTTGTATTTCTCCACATTTCTGTGGCAGAGCATCATAGAGAAAAAGAAGGAAAATTTCTTGCTGAAGAATGAAGAGGAATCTCTCAAATATTGCCAGGCTCAGCTTACACAGCTTTCAAAGCCACTGATGGAAGGCATTTTGAGAGGAACTTTCTCTGTACCTGGAGGATACATTCTCTACTCAGAGGAAATGAACAAAGTTGAACAGTCCTATGAATTGGTGCCCAGGAAAGGAGTGAAGGTGAGGATAAAATGAGGGGGAAGATTGGCCAATAGAGTCAGAGGGTTTCTGTGGGTTCTTTTGAGTATCTAAGACAATAGGACCATTTGTGAAGACATAGCAAAGCATAGCGATATCTGTACATTTTTGTCTTTTACATCTACAATTAGTTAAATACTGTTAAATAAGCCAGAATTTCCCCCCTAAATATAGGATTTATTATCAGTAATGTAGATGAAAGAGAACTGTCTTTCAGTTAGGAAACAATGCAATAGTTTATCATGCTATATAAGGAATACATAATTAAAGAAACAATGTTCTCAACAAGCTTATGATCTTACCTAAAAAGGCAATATAAATAGTCAATTGGATTGGTAGGATAATGATTATCCTATAAGTATAAACTAATAGTGATGATAATAATGATGGAATGATGGTGATGGTTGATCTATATTGAGCACACACTTCCTAAAGCAAGTATATTTTTAGGTTGATCATTTAAATTGATTATCACTTTAATCTTTAGAATAATTTGATTTTAAGTACTAATGTCATCCACATAGTACAGTTGAGAAATGAGATGCACTGAGAACCTCATAAGTTACCTAAGAACATACAGACAGCAAGTGGTATAGCTAGTGGGCAGGTCTGTGTACCTGGCATCCAGTCAAATCTCAGGAGGAAGTGTAGCACAGCTTCTTGGAAGAGGAGGTAGAAGCTATAAGTTGAAGTATCAATAAGTCGTATCTGAGTAAAAAAAAAAAGGTAGATGAGCATCCCGTCAGAAGAAAAAGAATGTGCAAAGATTGCATACAATTGAGGAGGAGTGTTTGTAGTCCCCCCCCCCCCCCCCCGCCAACTAAAGACGTGGGATTTTTTATTGTGGCCCTATAAGGAAGGGAACTATTGTTGGATCCCAAGAAATATGATGAATTTACAGGGTCAAATTTGTAGTTTTCTTGAACAATGACTTCCCCAGCAAGAAGAGTCTTTGCTCTTTGTTTCCTCAGGCAATGGAGGTCCTCCAGAACTTCAAGCAGTCAAAGGCTGCAACAAAGGAATCCATCATGGGAACTGCTGATTGACAAGGCCCTCACTGCTGTGGCAAAGGCTCTAACAGGTACAGGGGAGGGCTGTGATAAAGGAGGGCAGGGAGGTCCCTGCAGTGCCCCTCAAGAACAAGTTCTTCTTGAAACAAGGTGTTTTCACAAGAGGATTTGAACAACTGGGCTAAATCAAAAAATAACCAGGTGAGTTGTAATTGCTCCATCAGGCAATCAGTGCCTTTCCATCATATTCTGAAACATGTTTTGCTGGTACTGTTAGTAAGAATATTCACAGATTCCTCTCTGCCATAATAAAACCATTTTAGTCTTACCTTTGAATTATACAGCTAGGTATAACTCTTATATTCTTCACTCTGTAAAACCACTGTGGAACAGCTGAACAAGCCAAGACAGAGGAATTGGAAAGAAAACAGGAGTTGCTAACACAGACCCTGAATGAAACACAGCAAAACATGGAGGCTGTAGAGAGAAGCTACCAGGAAAACATTGCCCAGATGAATGAGAAGATGAGAGAGAAAAAACAAACAAACAAACAAACAAACAAATAAAAAAGCCTGAAAGAGCAGAAAAAAATTCTGCAGCACATGCTGATGGTAAGTCTGGGTGGGATGTGGGCAAAGCCTAAGGGACAGTCACCTAGTTCCTAATGAAGGAAAGACCAAGCCACTACAGTCATAAACTGTAAAGTATATCTAAAGGCATATGATACTGTGAAATATCAAGTTAATGAGATCATTCTAAAGCCCCAAGTCTTTAAGACTCAGTGTCTTCCATGGTATTAGAATTAGGGTGTTCAAATAACATGGCCCAGACTCATAATCTACTGTTTGTGGTGATTACAGGGTCCTATTGTGCCCAGGTGAATAAGACATCAGTTCTTAGGATGTTGGTATAACCTTCAAAGACACCTGACATAGAGCCACCTGGTCTCAAAGTATCAGATTGTATGTGATATGAAATATGGGATAATGAAAGTTCTAAAATGTGCTGCATTGGTTTCCACATTTGCCTGCTCCATTCTACACATCCAGAGTAAATTCCTTTTTTGCCCCTACCTGGAGTCTGATAGCCCATATTCTCTGGACAGTCAGTAGTTCCCATTATGCATAATATGTGTAGTCACCTACTTCAGTGGAGTCAAGAAATAGTTAGAACTAAACCTCCATCCTTCCCAAAGAACATCCTTAGGACTGAAACACATTCCTGACATAGGTGTCAGGCCTGGGAAAGTTCCAACTCCTTCACAACCCCAATGAGATCCTGATGAGGGAACTTAGGAAGGTATAAAACAAAGATACTTCTGCTACCAGATTGAGAGGTGTGGAAATATTGTACAAAACACATCAAAGAGCTGTTTGAATTCTACAATGATTGTTATGTGGATGATAAAATTAAATTTAATTGAGTGCATGTATTACTGGGTTTTCCTTAAACCCATAGTCGTCATTTCTTATTTTTAACTTCCTTTGCATCACTAGGCAGAAGAGATACAGAATAAATACAAAGAGAAAAAGGAAGAGATGGAAAAAGTGGTTGAAGGTGAGAACAGCTGAAAACACTCCAGATATCAAAATAATAAATTGTTCTTCAAAATTAAGAACTCTGCTTTTTGTAAAATTCAGAATTTTCATTCTTTTATTGAAAAGAGAAGTCACAGATTGGAAGTAACTATTTGAAAATCACACATCGGTTAGAGGACTTGTATTCAAGATATTTAAAGAAGTCTTAAAACTCAACAAATATCTCACTAATTGGAAAAGCAAATATCACAAGTGAAAGGAAAAAAATAATATAATTTAAACAGATACTTCATCAAAAATATATTGAGATGGCAATAAGCACAGTAAACAACATCATTAGTTAGTAGCAACATCATTGCTTATTAGAAAAGTGAAAAATCAAGCCACAATGAAATACCACTATGCACCTACTAGAAAGGCTAGAATTAAAAAGATGAAACATCTCAAGTATTGATAGCGATGTGGAGCAACTGGAACCTTTATACACTGCTGGTGGAAATGTAAAATGGTAAATCACTGGGGAAAAGGTTGTCAGTTTCTTAAAAAGTTAAACAAATACCTACCATGCAGTTTAATCATTTTGCTTCTACATCTATCCCCAAGAAAAATGAAAGTTTGTGCATATGATAGCTTTATTGGTAATAGCCAATAACTGAAACAATGTCCATCCACAGGTGAATGATGAACAAATTTTAACATATGCATACAAGCAAATACTACTGAACAATAAAAAGGAATAAACTATCAATACATATAAGAATGTTAGATGAATCTGAAAATAAATATGTTGAGTGAAAGAAGGCAGAGAAAAAATGTCTACATACTGTATGATCCTTTTATGTAAAATTCCAGAAAATGCAAGCAATTCTATAGTGACAGAAAGCTGGGCAGTGGTCTGTGATGGGGATGAGGGTTTATGTTCAGGAGGAAGGAGTTTCCTAAGGACATGTGAAGATGTAGATGTTTCTGAGTGATGTGCATGCTCGTTACTTAATTTTGATAGAATAAATAAATAAATAAATAAATAAATAAAACAAAAACACTCCGGGTAATGGGAAGCCTTATAATTGTTAATGTTAGCCATATCAGTGCACCTGAAATCAAAGAATAACAAGTATAGTTCATAGTTCTAGGGCAGTGGTCAACAAACTCAGTCAACAGAGCCAAATATCAACAGTACGATTGAAATTTATAATTCTTTTTATATATTGTTGGGGTTGATTTGCTAATATTATTTTTAACTTTTTTAAAAATTTTGTTTTATTGCTTAAAGTATTACAAAGAGTAGTACATATGTCTCCTTTTTTCCCCCCTTGATCTTCCCCCAACCTCCCCTACCCCCCAGTGTCTTGTGTCCATCGGTTATGCTTATATGCATGCATACACGTTCTTTGGTTGATCTCTTACCCCGCCGCCCCCAAGCCTCCCCAGCCTTCCTGCTGAAGTTTGACAATCTGTTTAATGCTGCTCTGCCTCTGTATCTATTTCTGTTCATCAGTTTATAATGGTCTTTATTATCCATAAATAAGATGATGTGGTATTTTTCTTTCCTTGACTGGCTTATTTCACTTAGCATAATGCTCTCCAGTTCCATCCATGCTGTTGCAAATGGTAAGAATTCCTTCTTTTTTACAGCAGCATAGTATTCCATTGTGTATATGTACCACAGTTTTCTAATTCATTCATCTGTTGATGAGAACTTAGGTTGTTTTCAAATCTTAGCTATGGTAAATTGTGCTGCTATGAACATAGGGATGCATCTATCCTTTCTGATTGGTTTTCTGGTTTCTTGGGATATATTCATAGAAGTGGGATCACAGGGTCAAATGGGAGTTCCATTTTTAACTTTTTGAGGAAACTTCATACTGTCTTTCATAGTGGCTGACCAGTCTGCATTCCAACCAGCATTGCATGAGTGTTCCTTTTTCTCCACATCCTCTCTAGGACTTGTCGTTTTTTGATGTGTTGATGATAGCCATTCTGACATGTGTGAGATGATACCTCATTGTTGTTTTGATTTGCATCGCTCTGATGATTAGTGACTTTGAGCTGTTTTCATAATGTCTCTTGGCTTTCTGAATGTCCTCTTTTGAAAAGGGTCTATTTAGGTCCTTTGCCTATTTTTTTGATTGGATTGTTTATCTTCCTTCTGTTAAGTTGTATGAGTTCCCTATAAATGTTGTAGATTAAAAAATTATTGGTGATAACATTGGAAAATATGTTCTCCCATGCTGTGGCTTTCTTGTTGTTTTGTTGATGGTTTCTTTTGTTGTGCAGAAGCTTTTTATTTTGATGTAGTCCCATTTGTTTATTTTCTCTTTAGTTTCCAATGCCCTAGGAGATGTATCGGTGAAGAAATTGCTTCAGCATATGTCAGAGATTTTGCTGCCTGTGGATTCCTCTAGTATTTTTATGGTTTCCCGTCTTATGTTTAAGTCCTTTATCCATTTTGAGTTTGTTTTTGTGTATGGTGTAAGTTGGTGGTTTAGTTTCATTTTCTTGCATGTATCTGTCCAATTTTCCCAACACCATTTATTGAAGAGACTATCTTGGCTCCATTGTATGTTCTTGCCTCCTTTGTCAAATATTAATTGAGCGTATTGGTTAGGGCTGATTTCTGGGCTTTCTATTCTATTCCATTGATCTATATGTCTGTTCTTGTGCCAGTACCAGGCAGTTTTGAGAACAGTGGCTTTGTAATACAGCTTGATATCTGGTATTGAGATCCCACCTACTTTCTTCTTTCTCAGGATCGCTGCAGCTATTCGGGGTCGTTTTTTGTTCCAGATGAATTTTTGGAGAGTTCGTTCTAGGTCTGTGAAATATGCCGTTGGTATTTTAATGGGAAGTGCGTTGAATTTATAGATTGCTTTGGGCAGTATGGACATTTTAATGATGTTGATTCTACCAATCCAAGAACATGGTATGTTCTTCCATCTCTTTATGTCTTCCTCTATCTCTTTTTTCAACGTCCTGTAGTTTTCTGAGTAGAGGTCTTTTACCTCTTTAGTTAAGTTTATTCCTAGGTAGCTTAATTTTTTTGGTGCGATGGTAAATGGGATAGTTTTTATAATCTCTCTTTCTGAAAGTTCACTATTGGTGTATAGAAATGCCATAGATTTCTTGGCGTTAATTCTGTATCCTGCTACATTGCCGAATTCTTTTATTAAGTCTAATAGTTTTTTGATGGAGTCTTTAGGGTTTTTTAAGTATAATATCATGTCATCTGCAAATAAGGACAGTTTTACTTCCTCTTTTCCAATTTGGATGCCTTTTATTTCTTCTTCTTGTCTAATTGCAATGGCTAATACTTCCAGTACTATGTCGAACAGGAGTGGTGAGAGTGGGCATCCCTGTCTTGTTCCTGTTTTTAGGGGAAATGGTGTTAGTTTTTGTCCATTGAGTATGATGTTGGCTGTGGGTTTGTCATATATGGCTTTTATTATGTTGAGGTATGATCCTTCTATTCCCACCTTGCTGAGAGTTTTTATCAAAAATGGGTGTTGAATTTTGTCAAATGCTTTTTCTGCATCAATTGATATGACTATGTGGTTTTTTTCCTTCAATTTGTTTATGTGATGTATCACGTTGATTGATTTGCGGATATTGTACCATCCTTGCATCCCTGGGATAAATCCTACTTGGTCATGGTGTATGATCTTTCTGATGTACTGCTGGATCCGATTTGCTAAGATTTTGTTGAGGATTTTGGCATCTATGTTCATGAGGGATATTGGCCTGTAATTCTCTTTCATTGTGTTGTCTTTACCTGGTTTTGGTATTAGGGTGATGCTGGCTTCATAGAATGAGCTTGGAAGTGTTCCTTCCTCTTGGATTTTTTGTAGTAGTCTGAGGAGGATAGGTTTTAGTTCTTCCTTGAATGTTTGGTAAAACTCCCCTGTGAAGCCGTCTGGTCCTGGGCTTTTGTTTGCTGGAAGCTTTCTGATGACTGCTTCAATTTCTTCCATAGTTATTGGCCTGTTGAGATTTTTAGATTCTTCCTGATTAAGTTTTGGAATGTTGTATTTTTCTAGAAATATGTCCATTTCCTCCAGGTTGTCTAGTTTGTTGGAGTAGAGTTGTTCATAGTATTTTTTAACAATCATTTGTATTTCTGTGGGGTCTGTTGTTATTTCGCCTCTATCATTTCTGATTTGGTTTATTTGGGTCCTCTCTCTTTGCTTTTTGGTGAGCCTGGCTAGAGGTTTGTCGATCTTGTTTATCCTTTCAAAGAACCAGCTCTTGGTTTCATTGATTTTCTGTATTGTTTTTTTGGTCTCTATGTCATTTATTTCTGCTCTAATCTTTATTATCTCCTTCCTTCTGCTCACTCTGGGCTTTTCTTGTTGCTCTCTTTCTAATTCTTTGAGCTGTAGATTTAGATGATTTACTACCATTTTTTCTTGTTTGTTGAGGTAGGCCTGTAGAGCTATAAACTTCCCTCTCAGGACTGCTTTCATTGTGTCCCAAAGGTTTTGGATTGTTGTGTTTTCATTGTCATTAGTTTCCAGGATGTTTTTAATTTCTTCTTTGATCTCATTGGTAACCCAATCAATATTTAATAACATGCTATTCAGCTTCCAAGTGTTTGAGTATTTTGGGTTGTTTTTATTGTAGTTTATTTCTAATATTATGCCCTTGTGGTCTGAGAAGATGCTTGGTATGATTTCAATCTTCTTGAATTTGGGGAGACTTTGTTTGTGACCCAATATGTGGTCTATTTTTGAAGATGTCCCATGAGCACTTGAGAAGAACGTATATTTTGTTGCTTTGGGGTGAAGTGTTCTGAAGATGTCAATTAAGTCCATCTGATCTAGTGAGTCATTTAGGATTGCTGTTTCTTTGCTGATTTTTTGTCTAGCAGATTTATCCAGTGATGTCAGTGGTGTATTAAAGTCCCCTACTATGATTGTATTGTTGTCGATCTCTCCCCTGATGTCTTCCAGGAGTTTTCTTATGTATGTGGGTGCTCCTGCATTGGGTGCATATATGTTTATCAGGGTTATATCCTCTTGTTGTATTGATCCCTTTAGTATTATGAAGTGGCCTTCCTTATCTCTTGTTATGGCCTTCACTTTGAGGTCTATTTTGTCGGATATAAGTATTGCTACCCCAGCTTTTTTTTCATTTCCATTTGCCTGAAAGATATTTTTCCATCCCTTCACTTTCAGTCTGTGTGAGTCCCTTTTAATGAGGTGGGTCTCTTGTAGACAGCAAATGTATGGGTCATGTTTTTTTATCCATTCAGCCACTCGATGTCTTTTGATTGGACCATTTAGTCCATTTACGTTTAAAGTTATTATTGAAAGGTACTTGTTTGTAGCCATTTCTTTTTTTGTGTGGCTGTTTTCTTTCTGGGCTTTTTATTTCTTCTTTTTACACCAGTCCCTTTAGCATTTCTTGCATTGCTGGCTTGGTGGTGATGAACTCCCTTAGCCTTTTTTTGTCTGTGAAGCTTCTTATTTCCCCTTCAATTTTGAATGATAGCCTTGCTGGATAGAGTATTCTTGGATTCAGTCCTTTGCTTTGCATCACTTTGTAAATTTCTGTCCATTCTTTCCTGGCCTGATGTGTTTCTGTTGAGAAATCGTTTGATAATCTGATGGGGGATCCTTTGTAGGTAACTCTCTGTTTCTCTCTTGCAGCCTTTAAGATTCTCTCTTTGTCTTGTACATTTGCCATCGTTATTATGACGTGTCTTGGTGTGGGTCTTTTGGGGTTCATCTTGCCTGGGACTCTCTGTACTTGTGTAACTTTTTTCTTCCCCATATCTGGGAAGTTTTCTGTCATTATTTCTTCAAATAGATTTTCTAATCCTTGCTGCTCTTCTTGTCCCTCTTGCAGCCCTATTATGCGTATGTTACTTCGTTTCATGTTGTCCCGAAGCTCCCTTAGGCTCTCCTCCTGTTTTTTAATTTTTTTCTCCAGTTGCTGTTCAGATTGAGCTTGTTTCTCTGCCTTATCTTCTAACTCACTAATTCGGTCCTCTGCTTCTTTCAGCCTGCTGTTGAAACTTTCCATGGTGTTTTTGATTGTAGCTATATCACTTTTCATTTCTTCCTGATTCTTGCATAGGTTGTTGATTTTCTCATCCATCCGGTGAATGAATTGTACAACCATTATTCTGAATTCTTTTTCTGTCATGTTGCACGCTTCAACTTCATTAATTTCCTTTCTTGGCATGTACCAGGCACTGAACACAAATATATTCACAATATTAATAACCCCAAGTAAAGGTGACCACCTGAATTAAGAGAATTAGGGGATAAGGAAGAAAGAAGAGAAAAAGAGAAAAAAGAAAAGAAAAAAAGAAAAAAATGGAATGCAAAAATGAAATTCGAAAAAAGGAGGGGGATAAAAAGAGCGAAAAGATAGAATGAAGTAGAAGAGGGGAAGTGACTATTTATATGAGGGGAAAACTCTGATAGAACCACCACTAATCCCAAAAAATTCCATCAACATCTCCCTGGAGATAAATGCAAACTAGAAACAACCAATAATATCAGGAGAGGCAAGGGAA
>NW_005354414.1:115130-116570 GCF_000412655.1 Myotis brandtii | reverse complement strand
CCTTCCCTCTGAGGTTTGACGGTCTGATCGATGCTTCTCTGTCTCTGGGTCTGTTTTTGTTCATCAGAGTATGTTGTTCATTATATTCCACAAATGAGTGAGATCATGTGATATTTATCTTTCTCTGGCTGGCTTATTTCACTTAGTATAATGCTTTCAAGTTCCATATATATATATTTTAAGAATCACTACTTTTGCTACTATATTGATACAAGACAATCTTCAGTCTCATCTCGTCTTCCAAGCGCTCCATGACCTGGTGTGGCTCAGTGGTTGAGCATCATCCCATGCACCAGCCTGACCTTTCCTGGTCACTGATTCTATTCCTGATCAGGGCACATGCCGAGATGTTTTTATCCCCCTCTCCCTTCCTCTCTCTGGAATCAATAAAAATATTTTTTTAAAAATAGAAGAGAGGGAGAAAATGGCTGCCCAGGTCCTGGGCTCAGGGGTGACTCAGCACTCAATTTGCTGCCACTTCTCCTGGCCCCCCTTCTCTCCCCAGCCTCTCCCCAGATTCCACTCGTCCTCACCTTCTCCCGCTCTTCAGCACAGGTGAGTGTCTGTATCCGAAATGTCCTACGAACAGGGTTCAGTGAAAACAAACAAACAAACACCGGCTGCAGAAACGGGGAAGGCTGAGTCTCTGTGAGCTCCTCTCTTACCGGCACTACATGGTCTGGTCAGTGCTTCAGGCTGCCCCTTTTAGGCTCAGTCCTCTGTAATTACGGAATCCAGATCTCAAATCCCCCGGCGCCAACAGTCCCTCGGATCTCTTTTCCACAGTCAGGGGCTGTGCCTGTCCCAAGGGACGCGGCTGTCTGCCACGCGGTCTCCCTCTGACCTTCTGGGCTCAGAGGTCTGGCCAAGTAGGGTGAAATTTTAACAGGGGTTAAAAAAAAGGAATAGGGAAAATCTAAATCAGGAATAGGGTAAGAGAAACAGGACAACAAAAGGGGGAAAGTGAGTAGGAGAATTTTGGCATAAAGGTAAAGTTGAGATAGAGTAAAATAATACTAAAGAAAAGATGAAAATAGAATGTAGAACACTAATCCCAAAATAAAATAAAGAGAAAATAAAAAGACACTTAAAAAAAAAGGTAAAATGGTAGTAGTAATAATACTGGTTAAAAATAAAAATGTAGTAATTAAAAAGGAAAAATCAGTTGATGAAAAAATAAAAAAAAATTTAGTTTCTTAAGTAAAAGGTGAAAAAAATAAAAATGTGCTGTAGTAAAGGTCCTTCACTTCCTCTACTCTTCTGTTTGGCATGCCTTAGTCCTGTCAGGTATTGAGGAGAGTGTTGAAGTTTCCTGCAGTATACTGTTCCTCCATGTTGTAAACCACAGTCCTGATTTTAAAGCAGGCCGTATTTGTTTCCCAGACTGCCTTAATTTGTGTTTACCTAAGAGTCAGTTTGTGGTTCAGCCCCTGGGTGGCA
>NW_005354414.1:111075-115079 GCF_000412655.1 Myotis brandtii | reverse complement strand
TTTCCCTATCGCACTTAATACTGGTTTGGGAGAGTCGACTGCCCCAGAGCTGGTTCCTTGATCGTTATTCCCCGCTCTGATTCCCAGGTTCCACAAAAACAACTTTCCCCTGCAGTCTCTGTGATTGACCCCAATTGGGCGATCCTATGTATTGGGTTTAATAATCAAACCCAAAGATTTAAGGAGGGGGGAAAAAAAGCCTGAATAGGTGTGCAAGCTCGCAACCTTCCACCATCCAGCTCTGTGTGCAAATCTCCCAAAGTCTCTTCCGCACGTCCTCTCTCCCCTGGCACTAAGCAACCAGCACACTGGCAAAATCCGAGACTGCCTTTTTGCACCCAGTCCAGCTATGGGCTGTTTTTAGAGTTCCCTTCTGCCAGCAGCCCTGCAGGACTCCTTCCACACTCGCAGATCACGCTGGCGCCAACGGCCGCGGACTTTGTGGGGCTCAGACTTCCCCCATGCGTGTTCCTCTCTCCAACCTCAATTACAAACTGCACCTTTATCTAGGCGAAATCTGACCTTTCCATGAGGAGGAGCAGGGATCGTCTGAGTCCACGTATTCGCACTGCTTGAGATCCAGTGTTCCTGGGTTCGTAGCTAGTCCCTGGGTGCCGTGGTTGCAGGGTCTCTGGATGTATACACTTCAGATAACAGCCACTCAAGATGGTGCGGTCTCCGCGGCTGAGCCGGCTGCTCTGGGAGAGATTTCAGCAGCAGTGGAGGCTTCCCGATTAGGGGAGCCCATTCCAGCAGTTTCCAACAGTCCCCTTTCTCCGGGAGTCCTTGGCTTGTCCTGGCTGCAAACTGTCTCCCAGCTGAATCTCCTCTTCCAATTCAGGCTGGAGGTTACTCGATTCAGCTTCTCACCCTATCTGCTCAGGGACAAGGCACGGGACATGTCCATCTATACCGCCATCATTTTGTCTCTCCTGGCTGGGGGGGGGGATTTTCTTTTGGGGGAGATTTTCTTTTTTTACTGTTATTCACACTTAAAATTACTCAGTTTTGCTTACTCAGTTCAAAAATTCTCACAAGAAGTTTTCGCTATGAAATAAGAATAAAACTAAAAAATGGGTTGAAAGGCAAAATAAGACTATAACAATTTAATCCTCATGTTTCTCTGCTTAATTTTCTTCCTCAGAATCTATAAGAAAAATGTTGGAGGAAATGCAAAATAAACAGGAGCAGATGATGAAAAAGGAAAAAATGATTCATGAGGTAAAATGAAGCAATTGATTGAGAAGATGGAGATGGTGAAGGCTCAGTTCATGGCAGAACAAGAGATTATTCTAAATCTTAAACTTTAGGCATTCAACTCTGACAATGCCATTTTATTTTCCACTGCACTGAATAAAAAATGTGCTTAGAAGGTAGAACATTTTGTAAGATTAAGAATTTCTCTAGCCCAAACACTAGTGGACACTTCATTCTCATACTGCTTCTACCTGTGACCATCTCTGGTTACTAAAGGGTATTACTCGCAGGATAAAATCTCATGGGATCCTTTATTATTAAATCACTAATAAGCAGAAGCTATTCACTGCCAGGCACTGTGCAATGGCTTTACAATCAATGGCTTTATAATAAATCTGTTATCAAATCCTTATGTTAAGTTGTAGGCACTATGATATTCTCATTTTAAAATGAGGAAATTGTAATTTCATGAAGGATAAGTAATGTTTCTGAGTCCTGCCTTGTGGAAGAATAGCTGGTCTGTCTAACCTACTCAGTAGAGTTCAAGTTGATTCTCTTTCTGCCAGACCTGGTATAACTTTATCTCTGCAGAAACCCTAATGAACAGGAGGAAGATTTAATGACCATATACACAATTAATCATGCAATTACACACCCAGGCTGCCTGTATCATCCTGTTCTCAGGCTCTACTCCAAGTCTTTGTTGTGTTCAGATGTCCACCCAGAAATATAGTGTGGACTGGCAAAGGCCGTGGTCTCCTCAACTTATTACTATTACCTTGCCTCCAAGTTTTGGAGAGGTGTACTAAGTTCCCAGATCAAACATCTGCCATGATTCTAAATCATGTAGTAGCCTTCCCAATGGAATTCACTCATCTTTCTCACCTACTTAGTCAGATAGTTGAGAGGCCACCATACCTAGATCAGAGTTGAAGGAAAAAATTATATAATTTCCAGGAAGAGTGTGGTGAATGTGGATGAAGAGGGCCAAGAATATAATTCTGGGTCACTAAAAGTTTAGAAACTACAAGAGAACAGCATTTCTGTAGCTAAATAGAACTCAGGAATATTAATGAAAAACAGGTTACTCTGGAGAGAGTGAAATATTAGAAATTGAGAAGTGCACTTAGTTCACAATAAGTTTCAAAAACTCATGAAGGATTAACATAGGTATTGAAAAGGGAAATAATTTGACAAATGTGGGAAATGTTTTACATTGTGTGAGCTCAGTTTTCATTTTTTCTCTCAGGAAAATTTACAGTGTCTCCAGGAGAAATACAAGGAAAAAATCAGGAAACTTCAAGTTGAAGTAAAGTTTTGGAGGAGAAATGGAAAAGATCAAAATTTACCATACTCTAAAAATTCTAGGAACTTAACTTCCTAACCAGCTCCCTCCCCTCCACAGGAAACAACTTGATTGAGCAACTTCTGAATGTCACACAGTTTCCACTAAAATAAAATTAGAATCATGATGTTTGAGATATGGTTGAACCAAAAAAATTGCAAAGATGAAATAAACTGCAAAGACAATGTTTTCCCTACAGAGTGATTCAATTCCTGCTGAATTATAGTAACAATGATTAGTATGATCCTCACATGGATTCTTTATTTTAAAGAATGGTTACTGAGTCTAGAGACACTTGAAATTGTATAATGAGATGTATTTTACAATGAGGAGATATCAGGCAGGTTCTGTTCAGGATAGACTTGCTCTCCCTCACATACTTCACTCTCCTAGACATCCTAAGATCCATGCTATTAATCAAAGGTTTGCTTTGGTTTTAGGATAGGGTTGGAGTGTTGTGAATTTAAGGCAAAGCTGATGGAAGTGAACAAAACCATGGGACACACTAATCATCATTCCTGCCAAGTAGTCTATGGCTCATGGCTGGCTGCAAATAAGGGAGACCTGGGACAATTGACTGCAAGTTGCCAACAGAATACAGTTCTTGGTTGGGTGGTGGCTAATGGTCAGTGGGCACAGATGGGACTCTGGAATACTGGTAGAAGTACTTGCCTCTGTGTAAAAGGGATTTATGTGTGGATGCTTCACCCTCCCTGTCTACAAAATTCTTCTGGGTAATTACTGTACATCCACAGGCCACCCACCTCTCTGTCTTCTACTCTCTTTCCTTAGTCTTTTTCTTCCCACAATTCAGAAAGTAAATTCTACAGTCATAGAACGGGAAGTTTGAACTCAAACTTGAAATAAATTTATTTTTATTCCTCTGAGAACCATAACAATAACCCTGAAAAACTTAAACTAGACTCTCTTGTTCTCTCAGCCCTTCTGCTTTTGTGTAGGAACAATATTTTGAGGGGGGGAAAGAATATTGACCTTCAACTCACACCATATGCAAACTAAATTTGAGATGAATCATAGTCTTAAATGTTAAAGTGAGTATTTAAAAGAAAGCTTCTGGGAATAAAAATAGAAGAAATTTTTATAATCTTAGTATGAAAGGCAACTCTTGTGCACTGATAATGAGACTGAAATTGATGTCTCCACCATGAAAAACATTATGAAGATTACTTTGAAGCATAGTAGCATTCATCTCGGGTAAAAACTACTCTATAAACTTTAACCCTGCTATTCTGGCTTCTGTAATCATTTGCTTGCTAAAATAGAGAAGTTATTTTGATCTCCTGAACTTTTATAAATCACCCCATTCAGTTGTATACTGTAGCTGAACATTTGTAAACAAGGATCTGAAGTCCTGCCAAGAAGAAGTGAATGTTCTATCAGGAGCACAGCGTGACTTGCAAGCGAGTCACGCTGGGTCAAGATTGCACACAATCTTGAGTTC
>NW_005354414.1:103880-106800 GCF_000412655.1 Myotis brandtii | reverse complement strand
AAAGATTTAATTAAAGAAAAAAAGAATATCATGTTAAACATGGGATATGATTCCTCACAGCCTAAACCAGTACAGCTCGAACCTGTGGTTCCAGTGGGAACAGATCGTAGAGGTTTAGGATATCCAAATTTAGAATCGGGGCAGCTGTAAAGCGCTTTGCCTTAGCCCTTACATGGAAAACAGATAAACCACTTTGGGTAGAACAGTGGCCCCTTCCTAAAGAAAACTTAGAAGAGCTACATCAACTAATTAAAAAACAATTAGACCAGGGTCATATTGAATATTCCTCTAGTCCCTGGAACTTACCTGTGTTTGTTATTAAGAAAAAAATCTGGCAAGTGGAGAATGTTAACTGATCTATGGAAAATTAATGAAGTTATACAACCAATGGGACCCTTACAGCTTGGGATTCCTAACCCCTCGCTAATTCCTAAACATTGGTCCATTGTCATAATTGATTTAAAAGATTGTTTCTTCACTATTCCTTTGCAACCTCAAGACTATGAGAAATTTGCATTTACTGTTCTGGCTTTAAATCAGGCTCAGCCCACTCAACGGTATCAATGGAAAGTCTTACCACAAGGAATGTTACAGTCCCACTATGTTTCAGGCATATGTGCATCAACCCAGCTACTGCTATGTTACAGTATATTGCAGAAGATTTGCTTAAAAGAGGAAAAATGTTTATTGGAATGTTAATTACAGTAATTTTGGGACTTACAGCGATTACAGCCACTGCAGCTGTTGCAAGAGTAGCATTGCAACAATCTGTTCAGACTACTGATTTTGTAGCTGATTGGCATAAGGAGTCAGAACAATTATGGTCCGTCCAAAGACAAATCGATACTGAAATGCATGCAGAAATTGCTGATCTGCAATAAGCTGTATTAATGATAGGAGATCAAATTGTAAGTCTGCAAAGACAAATGCATATGAAATGTGACTGGAATTATTCATCATTTTGCATTACCCCTGTACCTTATAATGAAAGTTTGTTTCCATGGGAAAAGGTTAAAAAACATTTGTTCAATCATAAGAATCTAACAGAAGAAATTCTATATTTACAATGTCATATATAAGAAACATTTCAGAAGGAATAGCATAGATTAACTGGGCAAAATGTGTTAAAAGATATGGTTGAGGAATTGCAACAATTAAATCCTATACCCCATTTACAAGCCACTTTAGGAGATTCTGCTGTAATGCTATTATTAATAATCTGTCTCTGTATCATTTTATATTTAAGTCTTTATGCCAAAGACTCAGGAAAACAAACCAACTAGCTAATAGAAAAGCAGCTGTGTTATCTCTGATGCTCCATCAAATGAAGCAAGTAAAAAAGGGGGTTTTGTAGCTGGATATTTGTAAACAAGGATCTGAAGTCCTGCCAAGAAGAAATGATTCTATCAGGATGTTCTATCAGGATCACACAATCTTGAGTTCCAGGAACATTTACCTCCCTGAGAAAGGCTAAGATTAAATAGTCATGGGTGTAGAACAGAAAGGGAGGGCACAGCTGCAAGTTGTCTTCAATACACTATTGTAATAATATAAAACAAAACAAGATTTAGTTGATTAACTGCTGACACACTAACCTTGCACCAAACCCCAATAAAAGCTATGGTGAGAGTGCAGAGTTTGCTACATGCCTGAGCGAGCTGTAGACCTCTGTCTGGCATCAATCATCCTGTGTGCTCGTCTTACCTCTAAAAACATCCCTCAACAGTATACCACATTGATTGTGATCTTTACAAAATACATTCTTCTGAACCTAGGAACCAGAACAGCAAAAATTGTTTTAATTGCTTCAATGACTCCAGGAATGTTGTCCATTGACTCAGTGGCTCCAAGAATTAAAACTATAATTAATTCTTGTAGATAACTAACTTGATCAATTTAGCTTCTGTAACAAACTGCTTATGCAAAAAACCAGTTCCTCATTCCAAACCGAGATGTAATTGATGCCTTTGTGATTTTTTGCCTATATAAACCTGATGTTACTGCCATTTGGGGCTACGAGATTTAGAGAGCCTTTGCCCACTCGTAGCCACTGGCTCTTGAATAAATGACTCCTTAATTTGACTTTTTCTTGAGGCGTCCTTGTGTGATTTGTGGGGTACACTACAACAACTCAAAAAATAAAACTATCATATGATTCAACAATTCCACTTCTGGGTATTTAGCTGAAAAAAAAAAGAAAACACTAACTCAGAAAGATATATGTAGTCCTATATTCATTGTAGCATTATTTATAATAGCCAATATATAAAAACACTCTAAGGGTTCATCAACAAGTGAATGGGTTAAGAAAATGTGAATATATATATATATATATATTACTCAGCCATAACAGAAAATGTAACTGTGCCATTTGCAACAACATGGATGGACCTTGAAAGCATATGCTAAGTGAAACAAATCAGAACAGAGAAAGTTGAATACCATATGATCTCATATTGTGGACTCAGAAACAAAAAAAAAAGCACAGGAAAACAAGCCCATTTATAAACAGAATAGATTGTGGGTTGCAAGAGGCACCGGATGAGGAGTAGCAGAAATCCGTAAAGGAAATGAAAAGGTACAGTCTTACAGGTATAAAATAAATAAGCCATTAGGATGTAATATACAGCATTGCACCTAGAGTCAATTATACTGTATTGCATATTTTCAAGTTGCTAAGATAACAAATCTTAAAAGTTCTACTCACAAGAAAAATATTCTGTAACCATGTATGGTGATGAATGTTAACTAGACTTACTATAGTGATCATTTTGCAATATATACAAATATCAAATCACTATATTGTACACCTAAGACTAATGTATTACATGTTAATTATAACAATAAAAAGGAATTAAAATATTTCACTCATTAAAATGTCATAATAATAGTGATTTGGGGTGGGGGGGGGGGGTCTGGG
>NW_005354414.1:99879-103822 GCF_000412655.1 Myotis brandtii | reverse complement strand
TGTTGGGTTGGTGTGGGGTGGGGGGGGTTGGTTTGGGGAGCAGAGGGCAAGGGTGATTTCTTTCCCGGATTCTTGTCCAGGTGGATTTGATGAATGAAGCCATGGGAAAAGGTGGTAGGTGAGAAGTACAGAAACTTTATTGCAAACAGATACTATCTCTAAAACTCCTAATTCTGAGTTTCTATTCCTAAGACTGTTTCTCCTGGCTAATATAGGAAAGAGACAGAGGGGTCCCTTAAAGAGGGTGGCCACTGCTCTCTTTGTCTTGAGGTATATATTCTAGAGAACCTTCCCTTAATCTAGGAGCCCCATGTTTTCTCATTGGTTACTCTGCTATGTAGTATTAGTTTCAAAGCTGAAAGCCCTCCTGGCGCCCACCTCTTTCTTTTCCCTTATTTTGCAACATTCCTCTAGCCTCTGTGAAAATGTTTATTCCACCCTGACCCCATATCCTGCCACTTCTCTTTATCCTCTGTGAATGTGTGTCTTTACCCTCCCTCACCCCACCCCGCCCTTATCCTGTGGCATTTCTCTGTTCTTCATATATCCATCTTGTCTGCTCAGGTTGGAATTGCTTTTGATCTGCCTAATGGTTGCTTTAATACCTAGCAACCTTCTCTTGCCAAGCCTTGAGACTGAAATGCTGGCTTCTCTGCTCAAAGAGTAAAACAGCCTCTTTTTTCCTGGCCAGAGATGTTTTATTACCCCTATGGCTCTCCCAGCTGCTCAGGCAAGGGCTGCTTTTGATCTAAATTATGGCTGCTTTAATTGTTCAGGTCAAGTTGCCTCTATTCTCTCTGGACCCCTCCCTTCCTGTCTGCCTAATTAAGCTAGCTAGCTACCCTTATCAGAAGCAAAAAGCAAGACATCAGCTAAGAGAAAATAATTATAATGCAAATATTAATCAAAGATTATATAGAAAACTCTCTTGCCTAGCTGGTGTGGCTCAGAGGTCAAGCAGCAACCTATGAACCAGAAGGTGGTAGGTTGTTCCCAGTCAGGGCACATGCTGGGATTACAGGCTCGATCCCCGGTGGGGGGCATACAGGAGACAGCCAATCAATGATTCTCTCTCATCATTGATGTTATTTTATTCTCTCTCTCTTCCTCTCTGAAATCAATAAAAAAAAATTTAAGATTAAATAATTTTTTTCTTAATTCCACAATTTTCAATCTTCTTTTCTAAAGGCACACATACAATAATTATTAAGGCTGCTCTTTGAGGAATTAGTTTATGTGTGCCATGGGATAAAAAAAAAAGGTTGAAAATCTCTGCCTTAAATCAATGTCACATACTGAAAGGTTATACCCTTCAAAAATACCTCCCTATCAATAAGCATATATACACACTAATGAATTCAATGTAATAATACTAACATGCAAATTAATTTTACTTGTGGCTATCTTTTAGAATAATACAAGTATTCTAGAGACTACAACTCCAAGTACACTGGGAAGAGAGGAAATATGCCTTTCTCATACCCAGCATTTAAAAGAAAAAGTACCTAGAAAGTTTTTCAAACAGCCTCACGTGAAACCAAAAAGCAGGGAAACTGCACAGAATTCATTGTACTAAACAGAAAGGAGCTTTCTTGACATCTAGTCTATTCCTGAAAAACTAAGAGCTTGTTCCTGCTTCCACTTACAAAGAACATGTGTTCAATACAAATACTCTCCATTTGTCCTTAATCAACACATGAAATTCCTCACTGGTGAGTAAAACAAGAGCCAGAGACTTTGAATTGATAAAAGGGCTGATCAGACTTTTCTAGGCAGTAAGGATAAAGGGAGACACACAGCACCAGTATTTCTGTCCACATTTGCAAACACAGAGCCATGGATGAACCTAATTTGACCTTCCTCTTAACACACTGGCTCATCATTTGAGGAAATCCCAAATCAACCGCCAGGGCCTTGTGATCCAATGAACTGCTATCAATAAACCACTACCCTGGCCACTGTGGCTCAGTTAGTCAGGTATTGCCCTGTGCAGCAAAAGGTTGTTCTCTGTATCTATGAGTGTTTCTATTTTATTTGTTAGTTTAACTTGTTAATTAGATTCCACATATAAGTAAAATCATACGGTATTTGTCTTCCTCTGACTGGCTTACTTCACTTAGCATACTCTCCAGGAACTTAGAGGGGAAGGGGTATTGAGAGATTGGGTGAAAAAGGTGAAGAGGTAAAGCAAAGCAAAAAAAAAAAAAACAACTCAGAAAAAACCAAGATGACGGCATAGGTAAACACCGGAGTTTGCTGCCTCAAACAACCACTTCAAAAATACAACAAAAATGCAAAGCCTTTTGCATATGAATGCCCGGGTCCTTTCCAACCTGACAACTACCTAACAAATTGCAGCTGGGCCAGACAGACCCAGAACTTCCAAGAGAAGGCCCAAGGCCCCACAGCAGCTTGCATTGCTTCTCAGCTGGGCCTCATCTGGGCACCCCCAAACCCCCAAAAAAGGAAGGGGAATCTGCATATCTCTTCATAGCTCCTGCTGGGTAACCTCAGGAAGAGGCTTAATTAGCACCTCCTTAGATCCAAGAGCCAGTGTACCCAGTGGTCAGAGTGGGACCACCCAGATTACAACTCCTCAGATTCATAAGGAACACACTCAGGGGGCAGACTCAGTGAGCACCAAAGCCCCACTGAAGCAAGTCTTGCCCCAGAAGGGTGTCTTCAGCACAGAAGTTCTCCCACTGCAGACACAGCTGATTCTCACTGCCAATTGGCCTGGAGGTCAATTCCTCCCAGTGACACCTAAAACAATCAAGGCATAACTACAACAAGACTGTGCACAAAGCCCACAAGGGGGTGCACCAAGAGTGTCCACCTCAGGTAACTGGGGAGGCTGAGCCACTGGGCCCTGTAGGACACCTAGCACACAAAACCACTCTACCAACACAGGGAAGCAGACAAAATGCGAAGACAAAGAAACAGGTCACAAATGACAGAAATGGAGGACAGCAAACGACTGGATATAGAGTTCAAAACCACGGTTCTAAGATTTTTCAAGAATTTTATGGAAACCGCCGATAAATGTATTGAGATCCTTAAGAAATCTAGTGAGACCCTCGATGTTGTGATAAAGGACCAACTAGAAATTAAGCATACACTGACTGAAATAAAGAATATTATACAGACTCCCAACAGCAGACCAGAGGATCGCAAGAATCAAGTCAAAGATTTGAAATACGAAGAAGCAAAAAACACCCAACCGGAAAAGCAAAATGAAAAAAGAATCCAAAAATACGAAGATAGTGTAAGGAGCCTCTGGGACAACTTCAAGCGTACCAACATCAGAATTATAGGGGTACCAGAAGAAGAGAGAGGGCAAGATATTGAAAACCTATTTGAAGAAATAATGACAGAAAACTTCCCCTACCTGGTGAAAGAAATAGACTTCCAAGTCCAGGAAGCGCAGAGAACCCCAAACAAAAGGAATCCAAAGAGGACCACACCAAGACACATCATAATTAAAATGCCAAGAGCAAAAGACAAAGAGAGAATCTTAAAAGCAGCAAGAGAAAAAAAGTCAGTTACCTATAAGGGAGTACCCATACGACTGTCAGCTGATTTCTCAACAGAAACTTTGCAGGCCAGAAGGGAGTGGCAAGAAATATTCAAAGTGATGAATAGCAAGAACCTACAACCAAGATTACTTTATCCAGCAAAGCTATCATTCAGAATTGAAGGTCAGATAAAGAGCTTCACAGATAAGGAAAAGCTAAAGGAGTTCATCACCACCAAACCAGTATTATATGAAATGCTGAAAGGTATCCTTTAAGAAGAGGAAGAAGAAGAAAAAGGTAAAGATACAAATTATGAACAAAAAATACACATCTATCAACAAGTGAATCTGAAAATCAAGTGAATAATCTGATGAACAGAATGAACTGGTGATTATAATAGAAGGGGCATAGTAGAAAGGGAATGGACT
>NW_005354414.1:98884-99767 GCF_000412655.1 Myotis brandtii | reverse complement strand
TGGAGGGGAATTATGGGGGGAAAAAAGAGGAACAACTGTAATAATCTGAACAATAAAGATTTAATAAAAAAAATTAGGGTTGGCACGCAGAAGAAAAAAACAAAACAAAACAAAAAAAACCCAACTCACATATATAAACAACAGTATGGTGATTACCAGAGGCAAAAGGGGGTGGGAAGGTAGAAGAGAAAAAGGTAGGGAGATCAATGGTGACAGAAGGAGACTTGACTTTGTGTGGTTAACATACAAAATACAGATGATGTATTATAGAATTATACCCTTGAAACACATATAACTTTATTAATAAATGTCACTTCAATAGATTCAATAAAATTAAAAAGCAAAAAAATATACCTCAAATTTATGCTATATTAATTCCAATGAAATACAGAACAATTACTTCTGCAATTCTATTCCCTCTTACCTCATTTAGTGCTATTGTTTTTACATATATATTACAAATTACATCTATATATGTAACAACCCCAACAATACATTTTGATAGTTATTAATTTCTATGATTTTATGTCTTTTAAAGAGAATGAAGGAAAAGAATAAATTTATAGGACTTGTTATACTTTCTTTCTGACAATTTTTGCTCCTCTGTATTCCTATTAGTCTTTGTTAATATCATGTGTCATATCTTTATTTCAATAGTCTGTGCAACCACTTACCTCCTTTATTCTGCTTTGCTAAATATATTACTTTTAAGTATGAAATTGGCCATGAAATACAATTACATACATACTAGAGGTCTGGTGCACAAAATTTGTGCAAGGGGGGGCGGTCCTCAGCCTGGCCTGCACCCTCTCCAATCTGGGACCACTGGCTCATAACCACTCACCTGCCTGCCTGCCTGATCGCCCCAAACCACCTCTCCCTG
>NW_005354414.1:71536-98610 GCF_000412655.1 Myotis brandtii | reverse complement strand
ATCCGGCCCGTGGGCCGTAGTTTGCCCACGGCTGGATAGATTGTTGTATGCAATTGCTTCTTAAACCAGTTAAGAGGAGAAAGGAGAGGAAATCTGCATTTATACTGCTTTTTATAATTACACAATTCCCTTACTGCTCTTTGTTTTTTTATATATGGATTTGTATTACCATCTGGGCTTACTTGCTTCCTGCCTGAAAACCTCCTTTTGTGATTTTTCTAAAGTTGATTTGCTATAAAGTTTCTTCAAGCCCCCACACTCTGTTTCAAATAAAATCTGTTCTTTGGAGAACTTCATAGATCTCTGTGATTATGGACTGCCTCTCTCCATGAGAAAATATCTCTGAGCTACTGCTCCTCCCCTGGGCAGTGGTGGTAAACTCTGGTCTTCCCCACTTGCCTCTCCCAGCTTGGAAACTCCTTCCTACACGTGAGCCAGAGGGAGGGTGATCAGGCCCGGCAATCTCAGCCACCATGCTTCCTCCCATCTATGCATCAGGTAGGGCCTTCACTCTATGAATAGAGCTGGGTGAGGGTTGGGAGCCCCACCATCCAGGAATTTAGTCTCAGCAACTCAGTATTGGAGGAGATGAGAAATACTGGTGGCCTGCCTCTCCCAGTGACATATCTTACCCTGCTTGAAAGAGAGAAGAGGGAGCCACATCTTGTTGACCACACCCACCAGGAGCAGAGCATTTATCAAACTGACTAGTTGTGAAATCCAGGTACCCTCCTGATTTT
Organism: Myotis brandtii; assembly: GCF_000412655.1. NCBI lineage: Eukaryota > Metazoa > Chordata > Mammalia > Chiroptera > Vespertilionidae > Myotis > Myotis brandtii. The sequence continues at coordinate 97,870 of NW_005354414.1, read as the reverse complement.
ACAGCTTTCAGAAATTACTTTTATGGTTGTTGAGTCACTGCTCTCTACTCAGTACTTTCAAGTTTCACATTACTCTAAGTCCTTCACTTCTAATTAATAGGTCTTTAGGAATTCCAGAAAGTCACATGACATTGGACAGGTGAATAAAAGCCCAACCATCCAGTGAAAGACAGAGAAGTGACAGAAATCTCTCCAACCTACACTGAGGAGAAAAAACAGGTAAGAACTTTATTTTGAAAACACCATACATTTTAGTCATTCTTATGAGCTTGGTCTCAGAATTGATTACTTTGTTTAGAAGTAACCCAGGTTCTGGTTGCCAGATGGAGGAATGATGGAGGCTGTGTAAAAATGCAGAAAGGATTATGCCAGGGCTGACCAGCAGCCCCTGAACTATGGATGAACAGATTACTCCGACACAGTTTTACTGTGGGGGAGAGGGCTAAGGGATGTCTGGCTGAAGAAGCCAGGCCACCTCAATTACCTGCCTTGCTAGACCTTTATTGGAATTTTTATCTTTAGATACAATTAGTAGGATGAATAATCTTGGGAGGACATATGATTTTACACTGTCCTCTAGGCAAGGGCATTCAGGGATTAAACATAAGGATTCCAGTAAACACCCTGGGGTGTGCATATGCACAGATTTGTTTGGAAAGGTCAAGGAACAATCAGGGGCACTGCCTTTGATACTCCCCCAAGTCTCCCCTAAGTCAGAATTCTGATAAACAGGGCAGGCAACATTCCACACACTTCCCTTTTCTCAGAATGCCCTCCTTACAAACTTTCCAACCAAGTCTCTTGTGCTCTCCAACACCTCCCCCTTTTTTGTTTTTCTGAATGTAGAAGACAGAGGGCAGTTGTGAACTTTCTGCTTTGGAATGTCAGGGTCCGTGAGGTGCATTTATTGCTGGAGTTCCAATTTTACAGACTATAAAAAAAAACAAAAAGAGCAATGGTAGGTTATCTGGAATGCATGGAGTGTGAGTATGCTCCAATAATTGCTCAGCCTCTACGGTCAGCTTCTTCATCATTCCCCATGTTATTCCAGGGGCCACCAGGGTCTGGGGAAGGCACCTTGTTCAGTCCTATGGAGTCCCCAGGCTCAGATTCTTCATTTCTGGAAGAGGATTGGTCCTGTGCCATGCCATGGCAGGGTTTAATCTGGCAAGCTGGAATCTATAGGGTATAGAAACACATGCATATCCTCTCCCCCATGTTACTAATTCATTGGGTCCCATCCAGGTATTAGTGTCCACATCTTGCCACAAGACTTGTGGTTTCTGAGGTGGGGTATTGAGGATTGAAAATGGTCATTCAAATTTTAAAATTAAGGGTAAAGGTTGCTTTAGATAGTAATATAGCAGGATCCTTGTGTCCCATATTTCCCCCTTTTTTGTTTTACTAGCATACCCTTCAAGGTAGCATGAGCATGTTCAATGATGGCCTGCCCTTGTGGATTATAAGGTATTCCTGTGGAAAGCTTGATGGACCAAGTTCTGCAAAAGTCAGTGAAGCCATGGCTGATATAAGCAGGCCCAATTTCAGTTTTTATCTTGGTTAATGTAGCTACAATTGGAAACAGGTCTTATTGAATTCATATGAAGAAATGTATTGCCACTTATTAAGAATTGCCAAACTACTAGAGGGACAGGTGGGGAGAATATATAACTTACCAAATTTGTGTTAAAAATACTTCCTTATATCTGAAAAACAAAAATTTAAGAATCAGCAATAGTTGCAAATGACATGGAATCTTGTCATTTCTGCAAAACACAATATTTGAGAATAACAATTAGAGCTATAAATGAAAGTATAATATGGTTATTATTATTTGACAAAGCTTCCCATGTATCTTATGAAGAAAATTTTCCTTTATGGGAGAGAAAACAAACACTTGAAGCATTCCAGGGTCTATTGGGATGATCTAAAGCCAATTTTAGGTCAAGAAAAAATTTCTTAAAATTCAAACCCTGATGGGCCTTGCTCTGTGCGTGACAGGGGGCAGCGCCCCAACCCCCTGATGGGCCCTGCTCTGTGCGTGACAGGGGGTGGCGCCGCAACCTCCCCATCGACCCTGCCTTGAGTGTGACAGGGGGCGGTGCCCCAACCCTCCAATCGGCCCTAACCTGAGCGTGACTGAGGGTGGCATCGCAACCTCCCGATCCACCCTGCTCTGTGCATGATGGGGCGGTGCCCCAACTCCCCAATCGGCCCTGCTCTGAGCCTGACCAGGGGCTGCACCTAGGGATTGGGCCTGCCCTCTGCCACCCAGAAGCAGGCCTAAGCCAACAGGTCGTTATCTCCCGAGGGGTCCCAGACTGGGAGTGGGCACAGGCCGGGCTGGGGGACCTCCCCCCGCCGAGTGCACAAATTTTTGTACACCAGGCCTCTAGTATATAATAAAACTCTAATATGCAAATAGACCAAACAGTGAAATGACCTGTGGAAGAACCGGTCACTATAACATGCACTGACCACCAGGAGGCAGACACTCAACATAGGAGCTTCCCCCTGGTGGTCAGTGTGCTCACACAGGAGGAGCGCTACTCAGCCAGAAGCCGGGCTCATGGCTGGCTAGTGCAGTGTTGGTGGCGGGAGCCCCTCTTGCCTACATTGCAGGCGGGCAGTAAAGAGCGAGAGGTCCCATACTGCGACCCGATGATAGGGCCTAAACCAGCAAGTGGACATCCCCCAAGGGGTCCTGGACTGTGAGAGGGCATAGCCCAGGCTGAGATACCGCCCTCCCCCAATGCACAATTTTCATGCACCATGTTTCTAGTCATATATTAAAGTGCATTAGACACAAAAATAGGCTAGCAAACTTCAGTTTCCATGATTAAAAGATGGCTTTTTTGTAAAAAACACCTGATTAATATGAAGTATAATCATTTTAATAATTTATAGAACTTTTGCTTCCTGGGAGAAAAACAGAAAAGATCTTCCCCCTATTAACAGACTAGTTTATTCTCTAAATTCCTTTGTCCTTGGGTGTGGTCAGCAAATGGCACTAATTGGATTTCTGCTATCAGTCTCCCTGAGTACATTGATATAAGCTATTTACTATCTGGTTATACACTCCAGTTAGGGAGGCAAAATGCAAATCATTGACCCTTAAGTGTCCTTGGTTTAGGAAAGACAGGATTTACTAGATGGCTCCAAATTGCTGTCTAAGCATCTCAGTTTTCCTATTCTACTTGTCCTGGCTTTCTGGACTGTGTCATTTACGTAACTTCCTTTCAACATTTCTCTTCCAAAATTCTACAACTTTCACACATCTTTCTTCACAATCCTTGCAACTTTCAGAAATAATCAGCTCTAGAATCCACTTTCATTTTCCCTTCAAAATGCATCTCCGTGCCTCATGCTTTATTACACCAAAGCCATACTTTCTTTCCAATTAGTTAGAAATCTTGACCCTTAGAAACCTTAATTTTTAGGTGGTAATAAGGAACTAACATTCCTCAGATTAGCAATACATTCACATTTTAAGAGATAATTCAAATAAAATAGAAGACTTATTCATGAACAGTTTCAAATCCACCCTCTAGATTTTCCATATGAGGCAAAACTCAGATTAATATTTAAGTATCCTGTTATTTCAAAATACCTAGATATTTAATAATTTTTACTATTTAATCCAGCAAACTCCAAAGTTTTTTATTATTTAAAGTATTACAAATAGTAGTACTTATGTCTCCTTTTTTTCCTATTGACCTCCCCCCCCCCCCCCCCCCCCCCCCCCCCCACCCCCCCCCCCCCCCCCCGTTATGCTTATATGCATGCATACAAGACCATCGTTTGGTCCCTTTCCTCCCCCGTAACCCTCCCCTGCATTCCTGCTGTAGTTTGACAGTCTATTCGATGCTTCTTTGCCTCTGTATCCATTTTTGTTCATCAGTTTATAATGTTCTGTATATTCCACAAATGAGTGAGATCAGGTGGTATTTATCTTTCACTGACTGGCTTATTTAACTTAGCATAATGCTCTCCAGTTCCATCCTTGCTGTTGCAAACTGGTAAGAATTTCTTTTTTTCATAGCAGTGTAGTATTCCATTGTGCAGATGTACCACAGTTTTCTAATCCACTCATCTGCTGATGGGCATTTAGGCTGTTTCCTTGCTACTCTTCTTGATCTTCTGGCACCCCTATTATACCTATGTTACTTCATTTCATGTTATCCGTAAGCTCCCTTAGGCTCTCCTCTTGCTTTTTAATTTTTTTCTCCAGTTGGTGTTCAGATTGGTCTTGTTTCTCTACCTTATCTTCTAACTCACTAATTCGGTCCTTTGCTTCTTATGGTCTACTGTTGAAACCTTCCATAGCGTTTTTGATTGTAGTTATATCACTTTTGATTTCTTCCTGGTTTTTGCATAGGTTGTTAATTTTCTCATCCATCTGGTTTATGAACTGTATGACCATTACTCTGAATTTTTTTCTGTCATATTGCATGTCTCCATTTCACTTATTTCCTTTCTTGGTGATACCTTTTTTTCTTTCCTCTGGGGATTGTTTTGTTGTCTCCCCATTCTAACTATCCTCAGAAGGTCCAAACACTGAGTTGTGGGGGACTGAGCCATGTGCAGTGGAAGCATCACGCCACCAGAATATCACTGAAGAGCTCTGACACCAAGATGTGTGACTATTATGGGTCAGTGGGTGCCATGTGCGCTGAGGATCAGAGTCACCTGTGCTCAATGTGGGCTTGTGAGGGCACCTAGAATCATGGACCCCACATGTGCTGCACTGAAAAAGAAAAAAAAGTACCCACAGGTGTGCACTGAAAATCAGAGTCCCCTAGTGAGTGCCAGGAGTGAGAATCCCTGTGTGCACACACCGAGAATCAAGTATCAGAGTCTGTCACTTTGTGCGGCCTCGTGCTGAGAATCAGGGTCCCTGTGTATGCATGCACTGAGAATTGGAGTCACTGGCACTCAGTGTGCATGCACTGAAAATCAGGGATCCCATGCCCACTAATGAAAAACAGATTCCTGGTGTGTGCACACCAGGAGTCAAGTCACTGGTGCTCAGTGCTACCTTTTGAGGTGGTGGGCTCAGGAGGCCTGCACACTGGAAAGGCATGACTGTGGTGTCTGGCAGTAAGCAGCTGTGGATTGGGAAGACTCAGTTTTTGCTGCTGGGACCTTGCAACCTTGGTTGGATTCATGCCTGCCCAGTGGTGGCTCATAGAGGCACCTGGGGGCCCTTTGCCAAGGTGGAGCATTCATAGGGGCCCTCATGCTGAAGCTACATGACCTGTAACATCTGTGGGCAGGCAGCCGGGAAGGGGGTAGTCCCAATTTCTACTGCCAGGGCCATGTGCCATTGTTTGGATACAAGTGTGCCCAGTGGGGGCTTACAGCAGCACGCAAGAGCCACCTTTGGGGAGGTGGGCTCAGGAGTCTTGCATGCTGGAAAGGCGTGGTTGTGGTGTCCGGCGGTCAGCAGCCAGGGAGTGGGGAGTCTCACTTACTGCTGCAGGAACCATGCACCCTTGGAAGTGGAATTCCTAGGGTCTGCAGGTCTGCTGGCGGGGCAGCAGGATTTTGGCTGGAGTGGTTGCAGGGTCACGGGCAGTGTCCATGGCCAGTCTAGGTGGTGGTGCTGATGAGTTCCTAGAAGAGGCCACTCTCCACTTTAAGATGGAGAGGGTTCTGTGCTTGAGCCCCGTAGCAGGGGAGTGCCCGCGGCGGTGGTAGGTGCACCCTGTCCAGGAGAGCCTGGTCTGACAGCCCCACTACTCCTGCTGGATTTAACTGTCCCTCCCTCACTCAGACACACACCACACACATTCACACACTCTCCTTTCACCCCCTCACTCATTCACACCCTCTCCCTCACCTCCAGCCTGCCAGCCACCATCTTCCACTCCTCCAAACTCCAAAGTTTTAAGTTACCAAACACTTTGGAAAACTATGTTTAGTCATATAGAATTACTACTGAAAAAGCTTCATTTTAGTTATATTTATTTTGCCTTCACAATTTTGAGATTTTAAAGCCAATTATTTTTACCCAAGGCATTTTCTTGGAAAATTTTGTAGCAGAGATAACTCACTAGCCTTCAATGGCTTTAATGTTAAAGTAATTTTTTTTTTACAAAAATGGGAGTGGCCCCCACATTACATCCTGCTGGAGGGCACTTCTACAGGTCTAATCTCCCTAGGAAAAAGATTTGGGGGATTTAAATGATTATTTCTCGTATTTTTTTCTTTCTGAGTAGACTAACAAGGTGAAATATTATATATAAGAAGAGATCTTAAAAAGAGAAACAGAAAAAACCCTACAGTAAAGGAATGAGTACTCATAAAAGGGTGGACTGGGACATTAGCCTTAGAATCTTATCTCACACTGACTCAGCACAGCACATGGGTTCTGAGAGGTGCAAAGCCCTAACAGCAGAGACAGAGTATTCCCTATGCTCATAAAATGGCAAAGAGCAGAATAAGTCCCCCAAAGATAAGAAAGCAAGCAAAGAACATCAATAACCAAGTTACATTACAGACAGACAAGAACTTTTCTTAAACAAATTAAACCATACAGCAAAGACACATAAAATAACCATCAACAGACACTCTTATATATGATATTTACAGGCGCACATAACACACAGACAAGACTTAATAAATAAGAGTTCTTTTCATGGATCTTTCAGAATATGTTTTAAATTGCCCGGGACTTACAGCCAGATGTGCCCCAGAGGGCTCCGAGATGGAGTCGCCAGTGAACATCCACAAACAGCCTGTTATTCACAGATTTCATCGTATTCAGCCCTCCATAGCAAATATTGACTGGTTTCCAGAGTTTTTTTGGCTAAAATCTGCTAGTCCCAAGGTATCAAATGGTAACTTTCAGACACATTAAAGAGTCCTTTTGTAAACGGACTGTTAGCCCCATTTTCACTAGTTGATGAGCCTTCCCACAACGGAGGAGGAGAATTGGGGCCTTGGGTATTACAGGTTTTCCAGGCTCTACTTCAGGAGGAAGGGGTGGTGGTAAATCCTCTTGGCATTTTGTAGGTTTTTGATCCTCAATATGAAGTGGGCATGGCGCAGCTCAAACAAGAGCCCACATAGATGACAAAGGCACTCGTTTTCCCTGGGCCTGATTTCTCTTTAAATTCCTGCCTACTGATCTTTAATTTATAGACAACTTAAATCCTGAAAGATTGACTCCGATTATTTTTGTTTTTAATAATACTTAATATTCCAAAGATAGTACAAAGAAAGCTGTGTGATATAGAATAATTCAATTAATCACCAAGTCTTAGAAATAACTATAAAATCTAATAGTGTTTGTTTATCAGGCATTGTTTCTGATGTGTTGTCCATACAAAAAACATCTCAGAATGTCCTCTCATACCTGCTGAGAAGTCAAGGCTTGGGGTAGTTTTCACCATCACTTCCCATGACCAACTTTTCTAAGGAGTAAACATGGGAAACCATCTAACTCTTCACAGGAGAACTATTTCATTTTACTTGTTTATTTGAACTTAACAGCTTTTGGATTGGGTATTTCAGTTTACGTGTATCCTAAAAAAATTGTTTGTTAAGTTATCTATTCCTCCCAAATTTTAAATATTCAGTCCAAGAAATAAACTCTGCAATTCCTCCTTCTTGTAACACAGCAGTAGAAGACTAATGTTTACTCCCCACTTCTGCTCCCAATCACCTATAGAAAAAAAAAAAATGAGAGAGAGAGAAATGATACAGAGAAAGTGTGGTTAAAAAAATTGATTATTTTCTAGAAAGAGATTTTAGACACCTTATTATCTGTTGACAAATTGCAAATTATTGAACATATTAACACATTTCAGCACATTGTCTAACTTGCTCTTAAACACCACATTAATTATTAATTATTGAGAGTCTGTGTGTTACCAGACCTTAGAGTAATGAGTCAGGTGGGAATTCTTGCTTTATCTATCACACTGATAAGAAAATGCAGGCTCACAGAGGTAAGTTCTTTTTTCAAGGTCTCATTGACAGGAAGTGATTTGAAGCCTGGTAGCCACTCTAGAATTTGTGCTTCAACATCCCAGGACTGCTCTGGGTTCCTCCCACAGGACTCACCCCCCTCAGTGTCCTCCCTTCCAGCTGTTACTGCTGCTCCTGTCCTGCCGGAGTCCTCCTCATGGGATGTGTCCTCCACATGCTCACAGTTGGATCAAGAGATGGCACTGTTCAGTCCAAAGCCAAATCTTCACCTTCATTTAGAACTTAACCTCCATGCCCTCTTAAATACTCAAATTTTAGCCAATACTTACAGAGGATTCAGTATGCAACCCATAATTTTAAGAGCATTATAAATTTTATCATATATTTAAGCTTTCTAAGGATTTTAATGACCAAGAGACTGTTATTTTTAGTGTAGCCATTTTATGGAAGAAGAAACAGATAGAGAAATTACTCTTTTCAATGCACACAGCTAGGAGAGCATGGAGCACATGAATGTTGTTTAGGATTATCTTTGAGGAAGTGAAGGGACAGTCAAATCACTTTGACTGCTTTCTGTCCCTTAATTGCATGAAACGCCCACTGTGATGAATACACTAAAGTAGGACCTTCCCAGCTGTGGGACTCTGGCAGCTCTGGGCATACCCGAAATCACCTTGGCTACAGCCTCTCTTCCCTGCCAGCCTAGAAACAAAAATTTCCTTTTGTTCTAGTTTAAATAAATAAATTTATGCATTCATAACTGTATCTGGGTCCTATAAAGATCTGTTTATGGTGTTTTGAGAGCGAGCCTCATTCTTTGTCTTCTTCCTCTCAAATTCTTCCCTCCTCCAACTGCTACAGCTCCCAGGATTCACTTCATTTGTCCTCCTCAAGGTCACAGAGAACATTTATTAGTCTTTTTCTGAGAGGCCTATTCTGACCACCCTCTATTTAAATTCAGCCCACACTCTGTCCATCCCAGTTCCTGCTTATTTTCTCCTGAGCACTTTCCATCATCTTATGTACATATATGTATGTTGCTTATTTGCTTTCTGTATTGTCTGTCTCCTCCCACTAGAATAGAGCTCCATGAGGCAGGAATTGGTATCCATTTTGTTCACTACTTTATACTGAGCACATAGAACAGTGCCCAGCACATGGTAGGTGCTCAGAGAATGTATGCAGTTAACGAGAAACCAAATCATTCTGGAAGTCCACGTATCTTCTCTGGTCACTACTGCCTCCTGCATGTCCCATTCTCCATCTCCCTAAGCCCAATATGTTAATGTTCTCAAGGCTCCATCATCAGTGTTTTGTTTTGCTCATTCTATTCCTTTTATGCATCACATGGGCAAGGTTGTATTAGGGTTTATTTAAAAATCAATATGATAATGTACATTAGGAATCTGTGCCAGGCTTTGACACATTTGGCTAAATACTTAAGTTTTGGAAGCATACAAAATGTAGGAAACAGATTTATAAGTTCTACGCACAAGAAAGTTGACAAGCATGTGACTTGTATAACCATTAGATATGACTTCTGGATCTTGTGTTGTACGGAATTGTTTCTTTGGGTTACAGCTCACCATGGCCTCTGGATACACTAAGATGGACCCCATCTGTCTGGTGGAAAATCAGAATAATCAGCTGACAGTAAACCCAACAGCACTGGAGATTCTAGACAAGATCTCTCAGCCTGTGGTGGTGGTGGCCATCGCAGGTCTGTATCGGACAGGAAAATCCTACCTGATGAACCGCCTGGCAGGACAGAACCATGGTGAGTGTTGTTCTGGGGCGGGGGCCATTTGCTTGGAGATAGTGATAGCACAGACTCATCATACCTTCTTCAGGGTCATCTTAAAAAGAGAGCCCAACTTCTTCCACTGAAGAAAAATTCTATCTGTCACAAAGAAATAAATATCTTAAACCCCATTGTTACACAAACCCTCACTCTTTGAGCCAGTAACAAGGGGTTCCCCAACTTTATTCAAAGATCCACCCATTATTCTTGATCCCATCCACTCTTCTGCTGAGGAGCTCAGCTCCAGCAATTATTCCCTTGCTTTCTCTCCCATCACTTTTGCCCTAAACTTTAGGGCTTTTTCAAATAGTACACAAATATTATTCATCATGTCCTGTTTTTAAAAGTGATGGAAGGAACAATGAACAACAGTATATTCTATATATCTCATCTCTCAATGGGTGTACCGTCCAATTTTTTGCTTCATTTCTGAATAAAACTTAGCTAAATTATACCCTCTTTTCTTTATCTAGCCTTTTCTAATATGTGAACTGTAACACAGAAGAGTGCACAAAACATACACATATACAAAGTTAATAAATATAAAGTGGTCACCTGTGTAATCACTGTCCATATTAAGAAATAAAACATCACCAGCACCCAAAAGCCCTAGATGTACCCTCTGACACCTCACTAGAGCTCACCAATGTTTTGATTTTCATGCTGCATGCTTTCCCTTTTCCTTTTGATAAGCCGTTTTACAAGCTGTGTATGCATTTGTAAGAATAGCTTGAATATTATATAAAGGGAAGTCCATTCCGGTATGCTTGGGAATCTTGCTTCTTTTGCTCAACAAGCAATTTCTTTTACCTAGTTTATCATATGTATCTGTAATTTATTTTCGCTATTTTATAGTATGCTATTGTGAGAAGATACCATCATTTATTTATCCATTTGTTGTTGATGACATTGTTTTTGTTTCTCAGTTTTTACTTTTATGAGTGATGCTGTCATGAATCTTCTTATTTGTATATCCTGGTGCACATGTACACAAGCTACCTTGTGTGACAGACCCAGAAATAAAATTGCTGGGTCATGAAGTATATATGTGGTCAGCCTTTCTAGGTATTTTTAACAGCTTTCAAACTTTATATGCATTATACTGTATATTTTTATTAGCAGTAATTGAGAATTTTCCGCATCCTCATAAAACTTTGGTAAATGACTTTTAAAATTTGATGATCTGGTGACTGTATAGCTGCATATTATTTGCCTCATTAAAAATAAGTTTGAGCATCTCTCACATATTCATTTTCTTTTTGTATTTTCTATTTCTTGATGTCATTTTTCTTTTCTATTAATTTCTCATTTTTTTTTTTTTTTTAAATTTTTTTTATTGCTTAAAGTATTACAAAGGGTATTACATATGTGTCCTTTTTTTCCCCGCCCTTGACAATCCCCTGGCTTCCCCTACCCCCCAGTGTCTTATGTCCATTGGTTTTGCTTATATGCATGCATACAAGTCCTTCGGTTGATCTCTTACTCCCCTCCCTTCTGCCCCCCAACCCTCTCTGGCCTTCCCACTGCAGTTTGACAATCAGTTTGAGGCAGCTCTGCCTCTGTATCTATTATTGTTCAAAAGTTTGTAATGGTCTTTATTATCCATGAATGAGTGAGATCATGTGGTATTTTTCCTTCATTGACTGGCTTATTTCACTTAGCATAATGCTCTCCAGCTCCATCCATGCCGTTGCAAATTGTAAGAGTTCCTTCTTTTTTACAGCAGCATAGTATTCCATCGTGTAGATGTACCACAGTTTTCTAATCCATTCATCTACTGATGGGCACTTAGGCTGTTTCCAGATCTTAGCTATGGTGAATTGTGCTGCTATGAACATATGGGTGCATATATCCTTTCTGATTGGTGTTTCTGGTTTCTTGGGATATATTCCTAGAAGTGGGATCACAGGGTCAAATGGGAGTTCCATTTCCAGTTTTTTGAGGAAACTCCATACTGTCTTCCATAGTGGCTGCACCAGTCTGCATTCCCACCAGCAGTGCACAAGTGTTCCTTTTTCTCCACATCCTCTCCAGCACTTGTCGTTTGTTGATTTGTTGATGATAGCCATTCTGACAGGTGTGAGATGGTACCTCATTGTTGTTTTGATTTGCATCTCTCGGATGATTAGTGACTTTGAGCATGTTTTCATATGTCTCTTGGCTTTCTGAATGTCCTCTTTTGAAAGGTGTCTATTTAGATCCTTTGCCCATTTTTTGATTGGATTGTTTATCTTCTTTTTGTTAAGTTGTATGAGTTCCCTATAAATTTTGGAGATTAGGCCCTTATCAGATATGACGTTGGCAAATATGTTTTCCCACGCAGTGGGTTTTCTTGTTGTTTTGTTGATGGTTTCTTTTGCTGTGCAGAAGCTTTTTATTTTGATGTAGTCCCATTTGTTCATTTTCTCTTTAGTTTCAACTGCCCTAGGAGCTGTATCAGTGAAGAAATTGCTTTGGCATATGTCTGAGATTTTGTTGCCTTTGGATTCTTCTAGAATTTTTATGGTTTCCTGTCGTACATTTAAGTCCTTTATCCATTTTGAGTTTATTCTTGTGTATGGTGTAAGTTGGTGGTCTAGTTTCATTTTCTTGCATATATCTGTCCAATTTTCCCAACACCATTTATTGAAGAGACTATCTTGGCTCCATTGTATGTTCTTGCCTCCTTTGTCAAATATTAATTGAGCATATTGGTTCGGGCTAATTTCTGGACTCTCTATTCTATTCCACTGATCTATATGTCTGTTCTTGTGCCAGTACCAGGCAGTTTTGAGAACAGTGGCTTTGTAATACAGCTTGATATCTGGCATTGAGATCCCACCTACTTTGTTCTTTCTCAGGATCGCTGCAGCTATTCGGGGTCTTTTTTTATTCCAGATGAATTTTTGGAGAGTTCGTTCTAGATCTTTGAAGTAGGCCATTGGTATTTTAATGGGAAGTGCGTTGAATTTATAGATTGCTTTGGGTAGTATGGACATTTTAATGATGTTGATTCTACCAATCCAAGAACATGGTATGTTCTTCCATCTCTTTATGTCTTCCTCTATCTCTTTTTTCAACGTCCTGTAGTTTTCTGAGTAGAGGTCTTTTACCTCTTTAGTTAAGTTTATTCCTAGGTATCTTAATTTTTTTGGTGCGATGGTAAATGGGATTGTTTTTATAATCTCTCTTTCTGAAAGTTCACTATTGGTGTATAGAAATGCCTCAGATTTCTTGGGGTTAATTTTGTATCCTGCTACATTGCCAAATTCATGTATTAAGTCTAGTAGTTTTTTGATGGAGTCTCTAGGGTTTTGTATGTATAATATCATGTCGTCTGCAAATAAGGACAGTTTTACTTCCTCTTTTCCAATTTGGATGCCTTTTATTTCTTCTTCTTGTCTAATTGCAATGGCTAATACTTCCAGGACTATGTTGAAGAGGAGTGGCGAGAGTGGGCATCCCTGTCTTGTTCCTGTTCTTAGGGGAAATGGTGTTAGTTTTTGTCCATTGAGTATGATGTTGGCTGTGGGCCTGTCATATATGGCTTTTATTATGTTGAGGTATGATCCTTCTATTCCCACCTTGCTGAGAGTTTTTATCAAAAATGGGTGTTGGATTTTGTCGAATGCTTTTTCTGCATCAATTGATATGACCATGTGGTTTTTTTCTTTCAATTTGTTTATGTGATGTATTACGTTTATTGATTTACGGATGTTGTACCATCCTTGCATTCCTGGGATAAATCCTACTTGGTCATGGTGTATGATCTTTCTGATGTACTGTTGGATCCGATTTGCTAAGATTTTGTTGAGGATTTTGGCATCTATGTTCATGAGGGATATTGGCCTGTAATTCTCTTTCATTGTGTTGTCTTTACCTGGTTTTGGTATTAGGGTGATGCTGGCTTCATAGAATGAGCTTGGAAGTGTTCCTTCCTCCTGAATTTTTTGTAGTAGTCTGAGGAGGATAGGTTTTAGTTCTTCCTTGAAAGTTTGGTAAAACTCCCCTGAGAAGCCATCTGGTCCTGGGCTTTTGTTTGCTGGGAGCTTTTTGATGACTGCTTCAATTTCTTCCATAGTTATTGGCCTATTGAGATTTTTAGATTCTTCCTGATTGAGTTTTGGAATGTTGTATTTTCCTAGGAATTTGTCCATTTCCTCCAGGTTGTCTAGTTTGTTGGAGTAGAGCTGTCCATAGTATTGTTTAACAATCATTTGTATTTCTGTGGGGTCTGTTGTTATTTCGCCTCTATCGTTTCTGATTTGGTTTATTTGGGTCCTCTCTCTTTGCTTCTTGGTGAGCCTGGCTAGAGGTTTGTCGATCTTGTTTATCCTTTCAAAGAACCAGCTCTTGGTTTCATTGATTTTCTGTATTGTTTTTTTGGTCTCTATGTCATTTATTTCTGCTCTAATCTTTATTATCTCCTTCCTTCTGCTCACTCTGGGGTTTTCTTGTTGCTCTCTTTCTAATTCTTTGAGTTGAAGAGTTAGATGATTTACTACCATTTTTTCTTGTTTTTTGAGATAGGCCTGTAGAGCTATAAACTTCCCTCTCAGGACTGCTTTCATTGTGTCCCATAGGTTTTGGATTGTTGTGTTTTCATTGTCATTAGTGTCCAGGATGTTTTTAATTTCTTCTTTGATGTCATTGGTAACCCAATCAATATTTAATAACATGCTATTCAGCTTCCAAGTGTTTGAGTATTTTGGGTTGTTTTTATTGTAGTTTATTTCTAACATTATGCCATCGTGGTCTGAGAAGAAGCTTTTTATGATTTCAATCTTCTTGAATTTGTGGAGACTTTGCTTGTGACCCAATATGTGGTCTATTTTTGAATATGTCCCATGAGCACCTGAGAGGAATGTATATTCCATGGCTTTGGGGTGAAGTGTTCTGAAGATGTCAATTAAGTCCATCTGATCTAGTGAGTCATTTAGGATTGCTGTTTCTTTGCTGATTGTTTGTCTAGCGGGCTTATCCAGTGGTGTCAGTGGTGTATTAAAGTCCCCTACTATGATTGTATTGTTGTCGATCTCTCCTTTGATATCTTCCAGGAGTTTTTTTATGTATTTGGGTGCTCCTGCATTGGGTGCATATATGTTTACCAGGGTTATATCTTCTTGTTGTATTGATCCCTTTAGTATTATGAAGTGGCCTTCCTTATCTCTTGTTATGGCCTTCACTTTGAGGTCTATTTTGTCTGATATAAGTATTGCTACCCCAGCTTTCTTTTCCTTTCCATTTGCCTGAAAGATATTTTTCCATCCCTTCACTTTCAGTCTGTGTGAGTCCCTTCTAATGAGGTGGGTCTCTTGTAGACAGCAGATGTATGGGTCATGTTTTTTTATCCATTCAGCCACTCGATGTCTTTTGGTTGGAGCATTTAGTCCGTTTACGTTTAAAGTTATTATTGAAAGGTACTTGTTTGTAGCCATTTCTTTTTTTGTGTGGCTGTTTTCTTTCTGAGCTTTTTATTTCTTCTTTTTACACCAGTCCCTTTAGCATTTCTTGCATTGCTGGCTTGGTGGTGATAAACTCCCTTAGCCTTTTTTTGTCTGTGAAGCTTCTTATTTCCCCTTCAATTTTGAATGATAGCCTTGCTGGATAGAGTATTCTTGGGTTCAGTCCTTTGCTTTGCATCACTTTGTAAATTTCTGTCCATTCTTTTCTGGCCTGATGTGTTTCTGTTGAGAAATCATTTGATAATCTAATGGGAGATCCCTTGTATGTAACTTTCCGTCTCTCTCTTGCAGCCTGTAAGATTCTCTCTTTGTCCTGAACATTTGCCATGGTAATTATGATGTGTCTTGGTGTGGGTCTTTTCGGGTTCACCTTGTTTGGGACTCTCTGTGCTTGTGTGACTTTTTTCTTCCCCACCTCAGGGAAGTTTTCTGATATTATTTCTTCGAGTAGGTTTTCTAATCCTTGTTCATCTTTCTGTTGTTCTGGCACCCCTATTATTCGTATGTTGTTTCGTTTCATGTTGTCCCAAAGCTCCCTTAGGCTCTCCTCCTGTCTTTTAATTTTTTTCTCCAATTGCAGTACAGTTTGGGTGTGTTTTGCTTCCTTGTCTTCTAATTCACTAATTCGGTCCTCCGCTTCTCCTAGTCTACTGTTGATGCTTTCAATGGTGTTTTTTATTGCAGCTATATCGCTCTTCATTTCTTCTTGGGTCTTGCATAAGTTATTGATTTTTTCATCTGTTTCTTCTTGCTTCTTGCATAAGTAGTTGATTTTTTCCTCCATCCGGTTTATGCACGCTAGGACCCTTATTCTGAATTCTTTTTCTGTCATGTTGCATGCCTCTGTCTCACTTAGCTGCTTTTCTGGCGAGTCCTCCTTTTCTTTCCTTTGGGGGTTTCTTTGCCTACCCATGTTTGATCTCACTGACATATCTAGATGTTGAGTCGTTCAGTGGCTGCTCCCTGGGTGGCAGTGGCTCCTTGGGCTGTGGTTGCTCCTTGGGTGGTTGCGGTAGCAGCTGCTCCTCAGTTGGCAGCAGCTCCTCTGGTGGGTGTTGTTCACAGCTGTGGTGGCTCTTCTGGCTGGTGGAATTTCTCATTTTTTATTCTTACTGATTTTAGAGCAATCTGCCTATATCCTGTAACTCATTTCTCTCTATGAAAATCACATACAATTTTTATTCTCCAATGTCTTCCTTTGTGTCTCACTAGCTCAGCACCATCTTATATAATAAAGAGGTAATATGCAAATTAACCCTCACACCATCACAAGATGGTTGCGTCCACAGTGGAGGCAGGGTTCCCATAACCCAAGAAGGCTGCGCCCACAGCAGAGACAGGATTCCCTTAACGAGCAATCAGCAGGGACCTGAGGCTGCATGGTGCCAGGCTGGGCTGGGGAATCTGAGGCTGTGCCTCCCACCCAGTAGGGCTTTAGTGGGGACCTGAGGCTACGCACCCTGGCACTGGGCTGGAGTACCTGAGGCCGGGCTTTTCAGAGGACCTCTACGCATGCCCTCCACTCCGGAGCTGGGCCGGGAACCCACAGGCTGCCTCCTTCTCCTCGGGCTGGGGGGCCTGAGGCTGCACCACCTGCCTGGCGGTGCTTGCCAGGAGACCTCAGGCCACACCCCCACCTGGTGGGGCTTGATGGGGGATCTGAGGCTGCCCCCCCCCTGCCCAGCAGGGCTTGATGGGGGTGAGGCCGGCTGGGTCTGGATCTCACCCAATGGTGGTGGGGCCGGCCAGGTGTGGGTCTCGCGTGATTTCGTAGCTTAAGGAGATGGTCAGGAATTTGACTCTGGGTACTGCAGCAAGCCCCAGAATCTGACAGGAGGAAGATTTTCATATACATTTTACTAATTTTCTTTCATCTCTGATACTTCTGTTATAGAGAAAGGAAAAATAGCAATGTTAAAATATTTCCTCTAATTAATTCCCTTTTAATGTGCATAAATTTTGTACACCAGGCCACTAGTTATGCCATAAACTTCAATACACTGAACTCCAAATATTCCTAGAAATATTTCTCATTGTCTTGGAGACATTGTCACTATGTCTCTTTCTTTCAGTCTCACCCCTTCTTTCCCTTTTCTTCCCTTTTCCTTTTTGCTTCACAATCTTTCAATTTCCTTCCAGCAAAACATTTTGTCTTGATCTTTGTTGTAAATAAATTCTGAGCCACCCATCAGGGGGAACACTTTTCCTTGCCTATCTTAAATTAACTGATAGGCTTTTTAAGGATTAAAAGGTTTGAGAACCCTAAGAGAGAGAGAGGGAGAGAGAGAGAGAGAGAGAGAGAGAGAGAGATGTCTGTTGAGGAATTTCAACACCATCATTTTAATTCTACTCAAGACAACACCAGGCAATAACGAGTTGATATTTCATTGACTGTGGAAGTCCCAACCCTCAAAATATGTTAACACACATAGTTATAGTCAATAATATTGTAATAACTATGTATAGTGCCAAATGAGTCCTTGTAATATCAGTGGGAACACTTTGCAAAGTATATGATTATCTAACCACTATGCTGTACAACTAAAACTCATACAAAATAATGTTGAAAGTAAACTGTAAATGGAAAAACAACAACACCTGAATTTTTACTCCACCACCCAAATCATACAAAAGAAAAAAAAACAAAAAAGAAGGTTTCGTGTCCAATCAAGATACAGGAGCAAGACCAGATCTCTAAGCTCTCCCCTTGTTGATAACTTTCTTTGAGGAATTTTTAACTCATAACTAAGAATGATAATCTCCAATTACACCCACCTTTTCTCACTGGGAGAACTGGGAGTTCAGATTACTCTGTATTAATAAGCATGCAATCAAATTCTATCACAATGTAGAAGAATGCAGGCCATCTCAGGCTTTATACCCTCTCTGTGGAAAACTCACTGGGTGTAGAAATAGAATGGCCTGAGTGAAGCTGAACCAACCTCCCCTACCCCTTCCATCATGTCCATTTCTAGTGCCCATTGAAGGAAACATTGGCCTATGGCAGATGTTAACAATGTTGAACTGTTGGACAAGATATATCACATACAGGTTCTTGGGCATATCCCTCACATGCTCCCCACCTGTAGGTTTACTAGTAAGGCTTTGAAAGAGGAGCAACCATGTTTCACTGGTCTTTTCTGCCTTCACTTCCATCTCCACCTGACACAGTGAAAAAACCCTCCTCATTTCCTTGTAGAAATGAAAAGAAATGAGAAAAATGCAGGAGTGAAAGGGGGAAAAAATTCAAGAAAGATGATTATCAACCCAGTTCCTGGCAGGACACAAAAGAACCTGTCAAGGGGTAACTAAAGAGTGTTTAATAGAGGGATTCATACAAGTGTATAAGCAGGTCACAGAGAACTAATTAGAGATGAGGAAGCACCCAGAGGGTGGCAATAGCAATGGCCAGGTAACTATAGTCACTCCTATATCAAGCAAAAAGTGAAACCAGAATGTGGCAAAGACCAGCACTTTGTGATGGAGTTAAATGAAAGGGCTGTGACCCACCATAGAGGAACTGAGGCACTGGGACACTGTGACTCACTAAGGGGTAAGCAAGGGAACATATGCCTGACTTCTAGTCTCATGCTGGTGCCTCCCACTGGTGGAAATCTACCAGAATCTGAAGGACAAGGGAGCTCTTTAGTGTCAAAAAAATATAAAGGTCAATAGAGGTTATATTAATTCTGTAATGTGACATATATCAAGCCATTGATAGTATGGAGTGAATAGGAAATACAAAGTGTTTTTTGAGAAGGTCTATAACATGGATAAAGGTTGGATAGGCTGTCCTTGCTGAAATGAAAGCAAACTTCACCCACCCTGGCACTCACATTCCCATAGTTTTAACCAATGTAATCTATGAGAAGCCTGGACTATCAGCTGTTACTTTATAATGCTTTCTCCTCTTCCTTTGCAGGTTTCTCTTTGGGCTCCACAGTGAGGTCTGAAACCAAGGGCATCTGGATGTGGTGTGTACCACACCCCTTGAAGCCCAACAATACTCTGGTCCTTCTGGACACTGAGGGTCTGGGCGATGTGGAAAAGGTAAGGAAAAGTCTTTTTTGTTCTTGATAATCCACTTACATTTTAATTTTCCACCTTAATTCACCTTCTATGACCTATTCCTTTAAACTACAAATCTAATTAAGAATAACGAGGTTTAATTATGTTTCTTGAAAATTCAATATTTTCTTTATTAGGCTTATAACTTCTTATTTTTATACTTGGTTGAAAGTTACAATACAACAAATACTTATTGGGCATCTAAATTCTAGGATTTTGTGTTAAGTACTACAGATATGCACAACTGAGGAAAAGGCCCAGAGCCTAGTTGGAAGATAAGAAATAAGCAGTGTTATCAATATAGTGTACCATGGATACAAGGAGTGACATATTTATTCAGGATTCAGGATAAGAAAACATCCTGGAAGAAGTTATAATTATGAGATCAATGCACTCCAATATTTAAGGTGTGTGAGGTTTATGGTCTTGAGTGTAGGTAACATAAAAATGGGGTTTCAGTAGAATAACATATGTAATCTCCAAAAACACTTGTCACATTAATAAAACATTTTATTCCAAGTATCTGAGCTTTAGAGATGAATTCCTCCCTGATTTCTATAAATTCAGATGCTAGAGACCCAAAACACAAGCATTGTAAATGAGATATTTTTAGGTAATCTGTATTTACTGTATTAGTTGTGGTCAATCTGTGCCCTTATTTGTATTAGCCAGAGTCTAAAGTTAAAGTTCCAGCAGTGGATCTTTGGCTTCCTTTACTACAAAAAGAGAAGTGGCAGGAATTAAATTCTGAATTTGAACATTGACTTTTTTATTGAAATTATTGAGGTGACACTGGTTAACAGAGTTATACAGGTTTCAGGAGCCAAATTATACAACACATTATCTGTATATTATATTGTGTGTTTGCCACCCAAAATCAAATCTCTGTCTATCACCATTTATCCCTCCTTTACGCTCCCCCAACTTCTCCCACCTAGCATTCACCCCTACCCCTAGCATTCACCAAACTGTTCCCCTGTACATGAAGCCTTTCTTTTCTTTTTCTCAATACCTCTAGCTTCAGCCCCAAACCCCACATCCACCTCCAACAGTTGTCAGCCTGCTTTCTATGAGCCTGCCTCTATGGTACTTGTTGGTTCATTAGATTTCACATAAGAGTAAAATCATATGACACTTTTCTTTCTCTGAATGGCTTATTTCACTTTGCATAATTCAGGTTTAAAGTACTCAATAATCACATCAGCATAAGCCCAAGATGGTCTACTGATTGCTAACAGATTGTGGTTTATATAATCCTTCTTGTTTTTAGCTAATTACATTTGTAAAGGAGCCAAAACATGACTGTCAACTGATAGCAGCAGAAATACTTGCTGTCCTTGCAACTCTAGTGTTTTTAGCAATATCCAATTCAAGTTCATAGTTACTCATGATTTACCCTGAATGTTATGTTCAGCCTCATCATCTATTCCTACCACATACATAACCACTACTTCAATCAAATAAAATAACAGGTAGTACCTTTGTATGAACACACTTTTTAACAATTCTGATTGGCTTCTACATGGTCTCTTTCTCTCCACAATTCCACATTCTGTCCATTCTTTAAAGAAAAGTCCTGTTACTTTCAACTAATGAGATTGAATCTCATTCAGACATAATTCCTTCTTGCCCTGTAATCACAGCGTAATTTTTCTGTGTTTAGCATTCCTCCTTTGCCTTTTATGTTATAACACTAGTGGCCCGGTGCACGAAATTCATGCACATTAAAAGGGAATTAATTAGAGCAGTGGTTCTCAACCTTCTTAATGCTGTGACCCTTTAATACAGTTCTTCATGTTGTGGTGACCCCCAACCATACAATTATTTTTGTTGCTACTTCATAACTGTAATTTTGCTACTGTTTATGAATTGTAATGTAAATATCTGATATGCAGAATGTATTTAGGCAACCCCTGTGAAAGGATCATTTGACCCCCAAAGGGGTCATGACCCACAGGTTGAGAACTGCTGAATTAGAGGAAATACTTTAATATTGCGATTTGCCCTTTCTCTATAATAGAAGTGACCGGGATGAAAGAAAATTAGTAAAATGTATATGAAAATCTCCCTCCTATCAGAGTCTGCAGGACCCAGAATCCAGTCCCTGCATACCCGAGGCACCTCAAAATCACGTGAGACCCAGACCCAGTCAGTCCCACCCACGTTGGGCGAGATCAAGACCTAGCTGGCCCCAACCCTGTCAAGACCTGCCAGGTGGGGGGTAGAGCCTCAGCTCCCCCAGTACCCTGGCCTGGTGACAGGGTGGGGTGCGCTGCCTGAGGTCCCCCAGCCAGGGCCAGGGGGAGCACCTTGAGGTCCCCTGGCCCAGGCCAGGGGGTGCAGCGTGAGGTCCCCATCAAGCCCCGCCAGGTGGGGGGCACAGCCTCAGGTCCCCCAGCCCAGTGCTGAGACAGGGGAGAGGCCTCAGGTCCCCCGGCCTGGTGCCAGGCATGGAGCATGGCCTGAGGTCCCCTGGCCTAGTGCTGGGGCTGGGGGCGCAGCCTGAAGTGCCCTGTCAAGCCCCACCAGGCGGGGGACACAGCCTAAGGTCCCTGCTGATTGCTTGTTAAGGTTCGTTATCGGAACTTGGCCTCCACTGTGGGCACATCCATCTTGACGGTTATGGCATGATGGTCAATTTGCATATTCCCTCTTTATTAGATAAGATTGGGTTGCACTCCTGGCAGAGTTGGTCACCTTGGATGCATTTACATGTTGCCATGTATATTTGTACCTCCAACAAGTCATCGCTGGAGATCAGAGATTGCCCTATGAAACTTTACATCCACAAAACTAAATGCAGTATCTGGCATTTTTTAAATGCACAATGAGAAGTTGGTGAATTTAATTCAGTGGCATTTGTGTCATCAGTAAGTTCATGGTCAAGAGAAAGTTGCAAAGAAATCATTACCCAATTGTCATTGATACTTCTATGTTCTGAGAACTGTTTTAAACATTTGACACATGTACAGTGTCATTCACTTCTTTTAATTGCTCAAGAACTCAGACCTTGAGAGGAGTCAATGTGAATACCCAAAAATGAGGTTTGAATTTACCACTGTCTTCACAGTGTATGTTATTTACCCTACTGTTCAGTTATAGTAAAACTGACCTAGTGCATGAACAACTGAACCAGTGAGTAAATTATAGACACTTCAGTCCCCTTTTGTGCACTTTCTAGGGTGACTCAAAAAATGACTCATGGATCTTTGCCCTGGCTGTGCTTCTGAGCAGCATGTTTGTCTACAACAGCATGAGCACCATCAACCACCAGGCCCTGGAGCAGCTGCAGTATCCTTCCAGGAACCAAACCACCATGTGTCATGGAGTCTATGAGAATGAAATTGAGACTATTTTGTCATTGTTTTTGTTGTTTGTTCCTCATGTCCTAACGATGTTTGAGGAGAAAAAGGGACAGAGGGTGAATAGGAATGTTCATAACAATTATTTCCGTGTGAGATCTGGAAATTTTGGTGGGGAGCACTTCTCATTCCTTAGCTAAGATCCCAGCTATGTGACTGAACTAACCAAGCTAATCAGGACAAAGTCCTCTCCAAGCTCTGGTGAAGTAGATGACTCAGCCGAGTTTAGGAGTTTCTTTCCAGACTTTGTTTGGGTTGTACGGGATTTCATGCTGGAGCTGAAGTTAGATGGACGTACTATCACTGAAGATGAGTACCTGGAGAATGCCTTGAACTTGGTTCCAGGTATCAGAGAATGGTCTGGGTGGTGGAGGTGTAACATTTGATTCTTACTTTAGAACTCACATTATATTTCTGACCAGTGGACTATAATATAAATTCTATATTGCAATCTCTGACCTCCAGATTTGATTTACAGGGGTTTAAAATCACATGGATTGTCTGTCCTCCACATGGTATTTTTCCTAACAATATCATAAATTTTCATATATCTACCAAGAAACATTTGTCTTTATTTTAGAACCCATATTATATTTCTGACATTAGGACTATAATATCAAATGTATTTTTGATAATGTTGGGGATTAATCTATCACTCAAAAATATCTAATAAATATTCAAGCATTGGACACCAGGGGAAAATCATAAGTTCCTTCACATGGAATGAATACCTCCTCTTCTTTCTCAGAAGTACTGCTTTTATTCTTGGTTCTGGACAAAAAAATAAAAAAAAATTCTAAGTTTTAGTGAGATTAGCATTAGATTGATTTTCATGAGTAAATAAATGGAGGTATGCAAACACCAAAGTTGCAGTGATGCAAAGACCCTTTGAAATGAAAATCATCAATGTCCTTGCCTAAAGACTGTCTCACCAATCACTGCTCTTTTTTCTTCTCTACAGGCGAGGATCCCCAAATCCAGAAGTCCAACATGCCTAGAGAGTATATCAGGAAGTTCTTTCCAAAGCAAAAGTGCTTTACCTTTGACCGGCCTACAAATGACAAAAAGTTATTACTCCATATGGAGGAGGTGTCAGAAAACCAACTAGACTGCAGTTTCCAGGAGCAATCCAAAAATTTCTGTAACTATATCTTCACAGAAGCAAAAACCAAGACCCTCAGAGAGGGAATCATTGTCACTGGAAATCGTGAGTCTCCCTTGTTATAACATGTTTCTCTGCAGTTCAATGTGTGTGATTGTACTGAGAGTTTTTCAGCAGTTTTGTTTCCTTCTCTATGTGATGTGGAAAAGCACACACACACATGTATTTTTTTCCACTGAAGTTTCCCTATTTGGAGAATTATTGAAGCCTATTGTACCTCATGAGACTAACACACTAATGACATAAGCACAAGCTGCTGTTAAAGAGAGGAATGTGCATGATGATAGGACCAATGAGATGAGTGTGTCTTGATGAAGATACACAAGATATCTCATAAGTTTACACCAGTTTGGATGACATATATAACAGAATATAAATCTTTGAAAGCTAATTAGAGTTTGAGAAGACATTTTAATTATAGCCTTATGTGCAGGGCTATAATTCATGGATATACCACCTGGGAAGACATACAGTAACCGGGACTGAGATGGGCTCTTGCATGACTTAATATTTGAGTCACAATCCTGAAATTCATGATGATTTTTTTTATTGGGTCTCAAATTTTCATTGAAAATTTTTGCCCACAAATTATCTACATTACCTACCTGTAAAATAAACTCTCTTTAATGTTATTTCAATTGGAAAATGGTTATAGGAAACCCTTGAACATATTGGTTGAAATAATTAAGTTTATATTATCATGTGTTCAATGTCAGAACCATAAAAGAGAGAGTGAATAGGAGACACCATGATGTTGTTATAAGGAAGTAGATTTATAAAAGTAAAGGATGAGGGGACAAGAATGAGGACAAGGAGGAAGATGGGGAGGAAAAAAAGAAAGAGAAAACAAAATTTCGTTTCAATAAACTTTTTGTGATTTTTAGAATGCTGACCTCTAAACTTGTGAAACAGTGAGAAAGAACTTCCTGTCCATTCCCTAAATATCATATGTCATTCAGGGCTGGGGTCTCTTGCAAAGGCCTATGTAGATGCCATCAACAGTGGAGCAGTACCTTGTTTGGAAAATGCAGTGTTAACTCTGGCTGAACGTGAGAACTCAGCAGCCATGCAGAAGGCAGCCGACCACTACAGCGAGCAGATGGCCCAAAGAGTGAGCTTCCCCACAGACACTCTGCAGGAACTGCTGGACCTACACACAGCCTGTGAAAAGGAAGCGATTGCAATCTTCATGGAGCACTCCTTCAAGGATGACAACCAGGTGTTCCGAAAGAAACTCTTGGTAAATATGTCTTACCATAGATCCTTCCTAATTCCTGTTCTTCTAGATTGATGCCTAGACATCCCCTTTTGAACCATAGTTCATGTGTTCTCCACTGTAAAAGAAGTTTGGATTCATGTGATAACAAATCTATAGTCTACAATTCATCCTTTTTCTGAAAGATTAGCTCTTTATTTCTATTAGGGCCAAACAAATTAACATGTGCTTATTAGCAGTTTACAAAAACACAAAATTTATTAGTTCACAATTCTTCAGGTGAGTTTTTAGCACAAGGTGTATGGTACTCTGCTCTGTGTACCAAAAGCTGAAAACAAAATTTATATATTATACACCTGAAACTAATATCCTATATAATAAAACCCTAATAAGCAAATCGACTGAACGGCTGAATGACTGATGGGATAACTGGTCGATATGATGTGCACTGACCACCAGGGGGCAGACGCTCAATGCAAGAGGTCCTCCGTGGTCATTTGTTTGCTCCCACAGGGGGAGCACTGCTTGGCCAGGCTCATGGCTGGTGAGTGCAGCAGTAGTGGTGGATGCCTCTCCCGCTTCTGCTGCAGTTGAGCGGTTAGGAGAGAGGAGTCCCAGGCTGTGACAGCCCCCGACTGTGAGAAGGATGTCTCACTGCTGGCTTAGGCCCGATTCGAGAGGGTGTAGGCCAATCTGAGGGATCCCTCACCAATGCATGAATTTCATATAAAAGGTTAAGTGACTGACTTTACATACATCCAACCGTACGACTGACTGATGTGCGGTATATATGACACACACTTGCAATCTATACTATCTAATAATAGACAAACATGGTAATTAACCATACCTCTGACATGCTTCCCATTGGCTAATCAGGGCGATATGCAAATTAACTGCCAACCAAGATGGCGGCTGGCCCGGGCAGCTCTGAAGCAAACAGGAGGCTTGCTTGCTCCAGTGAAGGAGGAAGCCAAGGTTCCCCACCTGCCGCTGCTGGGTTCTGAGCTTGCACTCTAAGAAAAAATGTTGCAATTATAGAAGCTAAACAAACCCCAGAAACCTGCTTTCAGCCATCAGAGCTGGAGGTGCAATAGTGTTTCAATTATACAAGCCAAACAAACCCAGATACATGCTTTCAGCAGCCGATGTCTCAGAGCTGGAGCTGAGCCTCAGAGCTAAAGCCAGGTCTCAGATCCAGTGACAGCCATAAAAGGTAAATAAATCCCAGAATAAAAAAGAAAAAAGAAAAAAAGGAGAGGTTGGGAGCTTCAGTCACCCGCCAACCTGAAAACGGCCCTCAGCCTCTCACCCAGACTGGCCAGGCACCCCAGTGGGGACCCCCA
>NW_005354414.1:67438-70770 GCF_000412655.1 Myotis brandtii | reverse complement strand
GCCCTGCTCTGTGCATGACAGGGGGTGGCACTGCAACCTCCCCATCGACCCTGCCTTGAGTGTGACAGGGGGAGGTGCCCCAACCCCCCAATCGACCCTAACCTGAGCGTGACTAGGGGTGGCATCGCAACCTCCCGATCCGCCCTGCTCTGTGCATGACAGGGGGTGGCGCCCCAACTCCCCAATCAGCCCTGCTCTGAGCAAGACCAGGGGCTGCACCTAGGGATTGGGCCTGCCCTCTGCCACCCGGGAGCAGGCCTAAGCCAGCAGGTCATTATCTCCCAAGGGGTCCCAGACTGCGAGAGGGCACAGGCCAGGCTGAGGGATCCCCCTCCCCCCCGAGTGCACAAATTTTTGTGCACCAGGCCTCTAGTCCATATATATAAAAAGCCAGGGGCATCATGACTGAAACAACCAGACAGATGACCGAACAAGCAAGCTGCATGTGGCAACCAGGCTGGCAGGTGGGCAATTAGGGGTGAGCAGGCTGGTGGGGACAGGCAGTTGGGGGCGATCAGGCGGGCAGTCAGAGGCAGTTAGGGGTGATCAGGCTGGCACGGGAGACAATTAGGGGAGACCCAGCCAGCAGGGGGGCAGTTGGGGGTGACCAGGACAGAAGGGGGCGGTAAGGGGTGACTAGGCCAGTGGGGGTGGACAGTTAGGGGTGATCATGCTGGTAGGGGGGGAAATGAGGGATGACCAAACAATTGAACAACAGGCTGTGTGGGGCAAGCAAGCCAGTGGTGTGGGGCAGTTAGGGATAACCAGGCTGGCAGTGGGGGTAGTTGGGGGTGACCAGGCCAGCAGGAGGGGGAATTTGGGGGCTACCATGCTGGCAGGTAGGGGCAGTTAGGGGAGACCAGGCTGGTGGAGGTGGGCAGTAGGCGGCAATCAGGCCAGCAGGCAGAGGCAATTAGGGGTGATCAGGCTGGTGGGGAGGGGGGAGTTAGGTACAATCAGGCAAGCAGGCAGGTGAGTGGTTAGCAGCCTGTGGTTCAGGATTGTGAAAGGGATGTCTGACTGCCAGTTTAAGCCCAATCCCTGGGATAGGATCTCAACTGCCAGTCGGATATCCCCCGAGGGGTCCTGGATTGGAGAGGGTGCAGGGTGGGCTGAGGGGACCCTCGGCTCTGTGCACAAATTTTGTGCACTGAGCCTATAGTTTTACAATAAATGGCACTATGGACCTGGTGGCCACTAAGAATTAGAAAGTTTAGAAACTTGACCCGACTGAAAAGAGGTAAGAAATGGTGAAACTTGAAAATGCCTTGAGTTTTTCTCACTGCACAGAATATAGTCAAACACTGCTACAGTTAAATATTTCACCCTTTGTTCTCACTGAATAATCTATATATATAAAAGCCTAAGTGTCTGGATGGTAGCTATGACACACACTGACCACGAGGGGGCAGACGCTCAATGTAGGAGCTTCCCCCTGGTGGTCAGTGTGCTCACACAGCCAACCTCCCACGGCTGGCCAATATCCTGCGGTCCCACCCCCGGTTGGTTGCCCCGATCGACCCTGATCTCTGGCCAGGCCAAGGGACCCCACCCGTGCATGAATTCATGTACTGGGCCTCTAGTCTATAATAATAATCTGCTTCATGTTGATATTTACTGCTGTGCTGCTGACAATTACCTGAAAGAGAAGTTGGGGTGCTTTACTGGGCTGGAAAAAGTTTAGCTAAATCAGAAAACAGGTCTAATTAAGCAAGTTTATTCTATATATATTTAGCTCTCGCTGGCACCAATCACACGTGTGTGTTTCGATCTGTCATTGTCAATCATAAATTTGGTTGACACTTCTATTATAAAGGGCAAATAGCGATATTAAAATATTTCTTCTAATTCATTTCCTTTCAATGTGCATGAATCCATGCACCAAGGCTCTAGTTTAAATATAAATGTTGACCTTGCACATGCACAATACATACAAAGCTCTCTCTGGTGCCAATCATATGTGTCTTTTGATTGATCATTGTCTATTGTAAATTTGGTTGTTTTTGTTGACTTTCAACATGAACCACATCACGATTTATTCATTCACCATCCAACCAACCAATTGGCTGGTACATCTGATGCGCACTGGCAATTTAAAAATAAATATTGACTTACACATGTGTGATACATATAAAGCTCTTGCTGGCTCCAATCACACGTGTGTTTAATTTTATAATGCTATATTATATATACTATTTTGACATGTAATTTTTTGCAGCAACATAATTACCACACGAATATTTCATCTAATTAATTTTCTTTCAATGTGCACGAATCCGTGCACCAGGCCACTAGTCCTATATAATAAAGAGGTAATATGCAAATTGACCATTACTCCCACACACAGATGGCCGCCCCCATGTGGTCAAAGATGACCACTCCCATGTGGACACAAGATGGCCACCACAAGATGGCTGGCAGGGGAGGGCAGTTGTGGGTGATTAGGCAAGCAGGGGAGGACAGTTGGAAGGGGCCAGGCCTGCAAGGGAGGGCAGTTGGGGGTGATCAGGCCTGCAGGGAAGGGCAGTTAGGGGTGACCTGGCTGGCAAAGGAGGGAACTTGGGGGCAACCAGACCTGTATGCGAGGGCAGTTGGGGATGACCAGGCTGGAAGGGCAGGGCACTTAGGGGCGACCAGGCTGGCAAGGGAGGGCAGTTAGGGGTGACCGGGCCAGTAGGGTAGGGCAGTTGGGGGCCACCAGGACTGCAGGGGAGGATAGTTAGGGGTGACCATGAAGTCAGGGGAAGGCAGTTAGAGGCAATCGGGCTGGCAGGGGAGCAGTTAGGTGTCAATCAGGCTGGCAGGGGAGTGGTTAGGGGGTGATCAGGCTAGCAGGCAGAAGCAGTTAGGGGCAATCAGGTAGGCAGGCAGGTGAGTGGTTGGGAGCCAGCAGTCCTGGATTGTGAGAGGGATGTCTGACTGCCCTCGATAGGTCCCAGATTGGAGAGGGTGCAGACTGGGCTGAGGAACACCCCCCCCCATGCATGTATTTCGTGCACCGGGCCTCTAGTAATATCATAAGGAGGGTCATGGGAACTCCTCCCTGCTGGGGTCCAACCCCAGCCGGTCCAGGGGTCCCCAAAGGTGTGGACAGAGTCGGCGAAGAAGGAATGACATGGAGACAGCCTTCAGTTGATCAGCAGCCTAGTCAGGACCTCTAGCCAGGATCTCCAGCCAAAGTTCTGGTCTGGATCTCCAGTGGAAGTTCTGGCCAAGTTCTGGTTAGGATCTGATCAGGATCTGATGTTTACTGTCTTGTTACATCTGTATTTATACCAGTCGATTTTAATCCTGTCAATTTCTATTGCAAAGGTTAGGGCGTCTCTTATCTC
>NW_005354414.1:57907-67166 GCF_000412655.1 Myotis brandtii | reverse complement strand
TTTCTATTGCAAAGGTTAGGGTGTTTCTTATCTCCATTCCAGGGAGTAAAGATTATGTAGCTTAAGCGTGATTGTTCTTAGTTAAAGTGATTAACTACCCGCCTGGCACTTAGTGAAGGGGTTTTATCTCCTCCCTAACTTCAGGGAAAAATCCCTACCTGGGGAAACAACCTTTCTCGGAGAGGTGACCTTGGTTAAAACACAGAGCGCTAAGGGGAGCAAACATATTAAGAACAGTATGCTATATACGCCAAGTCCCTTGAAACATATGCTGTGCAGACGTTTCTTCTCTGCAGCAACTGTGTCAAGCAGCAAGGATGGACCGGCTCCCGGCACCTCCCCATCTTCAAGGCAGCAATAGTGCATTGTACCATATTGTTTCTAATATATTTGACTACTTCTCTGCTACCAACTGGAGAAAACTGCTCTTACATAGCTCATGTGTTTCCCAGCTAGCATGATTCAGTCTTTGAGCATGGACCTATGAACCAAGAGGTCACAGTTGAGTTTGGGGTCAGGGCACATGACCTAGTTGTGGGCTCGATCCCCAGTGTGGTGCATGCAGGAGGCAGCTGACCAATGATTCACTATCATCATTGATGTTTCTCTCTCTCCCTCTCTTTCCATCTCTGAAATCAAAAAATGTGTAGTTGTTGCTTTTTAAAAAAGCTATGTGTTTAGGTATGCACACTTAAGCAATCTCCATCTCTTAAAGTCTCCCAGTACCATATAAAAATCCAATCACAAGATTAATATTTATCATATTCACATGCCTAGAGATTGAAGTTTGTGGACACCAAAAAAGAGAATTCTTGAGGACAATGTAATTCTGCCTTAATTAAGCACCTTCACCTTACCTTTGACTCTGTCATTGACTATCCTACTAGTTACAGAACTCGTACTTCATACAGAAGAAAACCAAAGGGATTGTAATTTTTCAAGTATAGCAAAATAATTTCTGTTCCTAATGTTTGCACAATCAAACCCTTATTGAAATAATTCACGAGGAGTTCAAAACTCTGTTCAGTGACTACTTACCTCACTAGTGGACAGTTGATTTATTGTGTATATTGTTTATCCATAGCAATCCAAGTTTGCAAAGGAAAGTTTACTTACAGTCATATTGAACTCCCCATTGTCCATTGTCGATGGATGGACCACGGTTAATCTTATGACTGATAAAGAAACCTTAATAATACTGGATTTCATATTTTAAATTTGCCAGCAGAGTCTAACTTAAAAATTCTCATCAAAGAAAAATCAATTCTTGTGACTACGTAAGGTTAACCAG
Organism: Myotis brandtii; assembly: GCF_000412655.1. Lineage (NCBI taxonomy): Eukaryota > Metazoa > Chordata > Mammalia > Chiroptera > Vespertilionidae > Myotis > Myotis brandtii. Next base: position 65,875 of record NW_005354414.1, on the reverse strand, counting down.
ACATTGTGGTGATCATTTTGCCAATCTATACAAATAGTATCAAATCATTATGTTGTACACCCGAAATAGAAATAATGTTATTTCCCAATTTTTAAAAGTACAGGAATCTTGGAGTTCTTGTCTGCCAACTCTATCATTTCACAAGTGTTGAGCCTGAACCCATAGGAATTAAGGAATTTTTTTCCAGGTCAAACCAAGAGTTGGTCTAAACTGGGACTAAAACGAGCTTTCTGATCCTGGTCCAGTGTTCCATGCCCCAGTCTACTCTGATGTCATCAGACAGCTTCTTCCAAGAGGATCACAGTTGGACCTTCCCTTCTTTTCTAATGGCCTCTTTCCTTTGGATTTCTCCACATTTCTGAGCAGGGCACCATAGAGAAAAAGAAGGAAGATTTCTTGCTGCAGAATGAAGAGGCATCTACCAAATATTGCCAGGCTCAGCTTAAACAGCTTTCAGAGCCACTGTTGGAAAACATTTTGAGAGGAACATTCTCTGTGCCAGGAGGATACAATCTCTATGTAAAAGAAATGGACAAGGTTGAACATTCCTATAACCTGGTACCCAGGAAAGGAGTGAAGGTGAGGAATAAAAAGAGGGGATAAGGACAGCAGATGGGTGTCAGAGGGTCTTTGTTGATTCTTTTGAAAATCTAAGAGCACAGGACCATTTGTGCATAAACGGCAAAGCATGGTGATTTCTATACATTAGTTACACACTTTTAAATAAACAAAAAATATGTTTTCCCAAATATCGGATTTACTGTCAGGAATGTAGATGGAAGAGAATATGCCTTTCATTTAGGAAACAATGTAATTATTTTGTGCTATGTACAAGGATACATAATTAAAGAAACAATATTCTCAAGAAGTTTATGACATTACCTAAGGAAAGAAATATAAACAGTCAATTGAATGTGGTGGGATAATGATTATCATATAAGTACATGAATAGTGATGTTGAAAATGATGATAATGATGATGGTGACGGCTGATATATATTGAGCACACAGTTACTAAACCAAGTATATTCTTAAGTGCTATGCTTGGATTATCAACTTAATCTTCAGGATAATATGAATTTAGGTAATACTGTCATCTCCATTATGCAATTGAGAAATGTGATGCACTAAGAAGCTAACTAGTGGCCTAAGAATACATAACCAGCAAATGATAGAGCTGGTAGGGCAGGTCTGTGTACCTGGCAGCCATTCAAATCTCAGAAAGAAGTTCATCAAAGCTTCCTGGAAGAGGAGGTAGAAGCTATAAATTGAGATTTCAATAAATTATATCTGAGTAAGAAAGGGTAAATGAGCATCGAGTCAGAAGAAAAAGAATGTGCAGATATTGCAAAAATGGAGGATGAGTTTATGTAGGATTGCATATTAAACCTGGTTGTCTGTAACCTGGGGTGGGGGGTGGCTGGCATCATTAGGACAAAAAACTAGAGAGCTAGGAATGAGGTTGCCAAAGAGGGTTTTATTCTCACTAAAAATGTTGGATTTTTAAATTGTGACTGTGAAAGGAAGGAAACCACTGTGGGATCCTAAGAAGGATGAGGAATTTACAGAGCCAAATGTGCAGTTTTATTGAACAATGACTTCCCCAGCAAGAAGACTTTCTTATTTCCTTAGGCAAAGGAGGTCCTCCAGAGCTTCCTGCAGTCACAGGCTGGAACAAAGGAATCCATTTTCCAGGCTGACAAAGCCCTCAGTGCTGGGGAGAAGACTCTAGCAGGTACAGGGAAGGGCTCTCTATATAGAGAAGAGGGGAGGTTCCTGCAGGGCCCTTTAATGCACCTCTCTCTCTCTCTCTCTCTCTCTCTCTCTCTCTCTCTCTCCCTCTCTCCCTCTCTCTCCATTTTCCTTTCTCTCTCTCTAAAATAAATGGAAGCATGTCCTCTGGTGAGTATAAATAAATAAATAAATAAATAAATAAATAAATAAATAAGTAGGTAAATGAATAAATAACAAGGCTTATTGAGACATTCAGTGCCTTTTCATCACATTCTGAAATATGTTTTGCTGGTATATCTAGTAAGAATATACAGAGATTCCTCCTTACCCTTGTGAAGTCACTTCAGTCTCTTACCTTTGAAGGGTACAGCTAGTTATATGTGTTATTTTCTTATCTCTTGGAAAACATTGTGAAACAGCTGAGCAGGCAAAGACGCAGGCAGTGGAAAAGGAACTGCAGCTAGTGAGACAGACATTGAATGAACTCCAGCAAAAAATGGAGGCTCAAGAGAAAATCTTTCAGGAAAACCTACTCGAGATGAAAAAGATGAAGAGAGAAATAGAAAGCCAACTGAGAAAGCAGGAAAGAATGCGAAAGCAAAATCAAAGGGTAAGTCTGGGTGGGGTGTTGGTAAAACCTAAAGGACACCAACCTGGCTCCTCATGAAGGGAAGGACAAAAATTTAACTACAGTCATAAAAACTCAAGGAAACACAAAGACATATGATTCAGTGAAATGTCCAGTTAATGGGATCATTCTAAGGCCCTAAGTCTTTGAGACTGGGCACCTTGTGTGGTATTAGAGCTTGGAGGGTACAATTGACATGCCTCAGGCTACTGGACTGGGTTTGTAGTGAATATAGGGCCTCACTATAGCCTCAAGTGAATGGGACTTTAGTTTATAGGATGTTTGATGTACCCACTAAAAAGACCTGATATAGATCCATCTGTCCTTAAAGTATCAGATTGTACATGATATGAAATATGAAATAATGAAAGCTCTAAAATTTGTTGCATTAGTTTCCAGATCAGCCTGCTTTATTCTATAAAACTAGAGTACAATGCATTCTTTGTCCCAACCTGGAGTTTGATAACCAGTGTTCTCTAGAATCAGCAGTTCCCATTAGTTGTTACATTGTTGTCATCCTACTTCAGTGGAACTAAGAAATAATTAGAAATAAACCCCATCCTTCCCAAAGAGCATCCTTAGGGCTAGAGCAAATTCCTAGGACAGTTGTCAGACCTAACCTAGCCCCAACCCATCCTCACCACAGTGAGATGGTAAGGAAGGTGTAAATCATGGATATTCTCACTTACTTGTCCAAACATTTGAAATATTGACAAATTCATCAAAGAGCATGTAAGTTAGTAGAGAAATAAAACATGTGCTTAGTTCCTGGCATTGTTAAATACAAAGTGCTAATAATTGAGGATTTTCCAAAGGGAATGCTCTTCTTTTTATGGACCCAAGAATTACCTACTAAAGAATTTAAAGAGATATTTGAGATGTTGGTTGGGTTACTCAGTGGTTAGAGTGCCATCCTTAAAGGCCAAGTTTGTGGGTTTGATCCCCAGTCAGGGCACATACAAGAATCAACCAATGAATGCATAAATAAGTAGAACAACAAATGATGTTTCTCTTTCTCTCTTTCTCCCCCTCTCTCTCTTAAATAAATAAATAAAATATAAAGATGTTAGAAGAAATCTATGAAAAGGTAAATAAACTAAAAAAAGATTTTGAAAAACAGGAAGACATCACTTCAAAGATCTTCAATATCTTAACTTCAGCAAGCCCTGTAGTAGTTGCAACAATATTTGGGCTCCTCAAAAAGGCTTTATGAAATCTGGTGAGAATTTTTTGTAAGTATCTTATAAAAGGCTTCTTATGTTTTATAACATAAGACTGTGGAAGATTTTGAAAACATGTGTAAAATTATAGTTTCATTTAAGAAAAGTTTAATAATACTGTTTAAAAGAATATCAGGATCTGATATTCAAAACACCAGCTTTATTTTGATTGGATTAAATCATTTAAATAATGGAAAACAAGTTAGGAGATAATGGTTTATTCATTGAAAAGGTTTCAGTAAAGCAAAAGGACAAGTGGTTAGATGAAAAAGACATTGGCAATCTGTATTAGTCATGGAGATCCTTTCTTAAGCTATAATGATTTCTTATGAATCTAGCAAGCAAAGAGCAACAACCACATTCCTGAATAGAAAAAAATATAAGAAAAGTATAAACATATATAGCTTTAGGTTAAAAGATAGGCAAAGTAAAACTAGGAGGTAACTGTGTCACCTTTTAGATGGTCCAGAAAGGTGAGCTTTGATAGGACAAAAGGTTGTTGAGGATTTTAGGAACTTGGAAATTCCCCATATTTTCCAGTGAGAGGGCAAATTGATGCAAATATATATCAAAATTTTAAATGCAAATACTGTTGATGGAGCAAGTATACATTTAAGAATTTATCTTGGATGTTTTTACCCAAGTTGAAAATATCATATATAGCAGTATAATTTTTGCAGGACTATCATAACTCAAAAAGTCTGGAAACGACATTAAATTCCCTCTGTCAGATATTGGTCAGGTAAATTTTTAGATGTACTCAGAGGAATAATCTACAATCACTAAAATCAGAAAGGATGGTCTCTTTGTCCTAATATTAGAAATCTCCAAGATTTATCATAAGTGAAAATAAAGTTGCAAAAAGTGTGTATAGTTGCTATGACTAAGTTTAGAACATAAAGAATATGTGAATATATTATCATGTCTCTCTGGAAAAATATAAAATAAACTTGTATATTGGACACAATAGGAATGGATGTTCAGAGTTGAGGTAAGATGCAAGAAGATAACGAACCTTGTGCACTGTATATTCTGTGTCTGTTACATCTTGTATAAATTATTACTTATTCAAACATAAATAGATGCAATTATTAGATGAAAACTGAAATAAAAATACCTGGAATGACAACGTTCCCATGACAGAATCAAAGTATTTATTGAAATACCATAAGTCAGCTCAACAGGAAGACCCTATTTATTACAGCAGAAAACAAAAGTTACAAGTTGTTCACCTTAATCTTGTTCTTTTGGTCTCTCAATAAGGCCTTGAAATTCTAGTCACTAATTTATTTTCAGATATAAAGTCTACTGGGATGTCCACTGGAATGGTCTCCAAATTCCTACTCCAAATTTAAAAATTTGGGCAATTAGAAGAAAATAAATTTTTAAGATCAACTCAGACTTTCAGGAATTCTTTTAGCTGTGTAGGGCTTAAGACTTTTGTGCTTAGAATGAACAAACTGGTTGCATTTTCACATGCTGTATGTATTCTCTTAAAACTGGGCATTTGAACACAAGACACAGTCTTCCTTAAACACACAGGCTTCCTTATCCCATACCTTTTATTTACAAGCCTCTTTTCCTCCTACCATTTCTTATTTCCTGACTTTCTGAGAATGGATAAGGTGTCTTTCTTAGGCTCACGTTGTGCTATGATGTCCCTTCTACCATAGCACTTTTATATAATTGTAAAATTGAAATGACCCATTTGCATCTCTTTTTTACTGCCTCATGATATCATCTACTTGATGTTTATCATCATGTATTTGGCCTCCACCACAAAGCAAACCCTGTAAACACCAAGTGTTCCAAAAATAAGAGTGAATATATGAGCTGCCATCCAGCAGGGCCTCAGTTACCATTTCCTTACTATATTAACTGCTTTCCAGGTTCTCAAAATAAAAGGCATAGTTTTAGGATCCAGTGTAGAAGACACTGACTGAGGCAGAAGGGCAGAAGGGCACCATCTGAACCACTTCCTTCTTCTCTTTTAGGACCTGGACAGTCTTTGTGCTCTGGATTTCTCAAACTTCTCTACGACAATTACCCAGCAATGAAGCCACCACCTTTGTCTCACAGTGAAATTCCAATGTTTAAAATGATTAACAAAGAGAATATATTTGCCAATGATGCATCTGAAAAGGGGTTAATATCCAAAACCTATAAATAATTATACAACTCAACACCAAAAAACAAACAATGGACAAAGGACCTGAATAAACGTTTTTCCAAAGAGGACATACAGATGGTCAATGGACATATGAAAAGATTCTCAACATCACTAGTCATCAGAGAAATGCAAATTAAAACCATAGTGAGATATCACCTCATACCTTTTAGAAAAATCTACCATTAATAAATAAACAGGGGGGGAAGGAGGACCTATATAATACTTTCAACAATAAAGATTTTTCAAAAAGTTAATGACATTAAAATAAACAAACAAAAAAAACCAGGTAAAATGAGATTCAGGATGATGGTTGCTCTTGGGGTGGAGGGTGAAAAAGGGTTATGTTTGGGAGGGGGCACGCGGAAAGTTTCTGGGGGTGGGTGGCAAGGTGTTTGCTTTATTATGGATCAACAATCTGTGCATTTGTTTTATGTGGCTTTATTTGTGTTGTCTTGACAATAAAAAATGTTTTTAAAATAAAAACAAACAAACAAAAAGTATTGCTGAGAATGTGGAGAAAGAAAACCCTGTGCATTGTTGTTGGGGAAGCAGATTGGTGCAGCCACTGTGGAAATTGCCTTTCAGAGTTTTCTTGTATTTCATTGAGCTTTGTCAGAAAAGCAATCTTGAATTCTCTGTGATTTAAATATCAGTCTTTCATGTTTTTAACTTTATTTTCCAGAGATTTTTGTTTTCTTTCTCTACTCCCTGGTTATCTTGGTTTATTATGGTATTTCATGGATGGTTCCTTGAATGGGCTCAGAAATAAAATCTCAAAGGGATGAGGCCTGTGCTTCAAAGTATATAGATATGTTTGACATAGCATTTTTGTAGATGAAGACTGCCTGTTAAAATATACCTGAGCCTGAGAACCAAAATGGCAGCAGGCAAGACTGAGTGAGGGTGAAAGTGTGAGTGGGTGAGAGGGAGAGTATGCGAGGGTGTGAGTTTTGGGTGGGCATCTGTCAGTGCAGGACCTCTGGGTGGGCGATTCCGGTGCTCTGGTGCTGGAGCTGCTGGCCAGAGCACAGGCTGTCCCACTGGCGCTTCTCTCCACTTGAGATTGGAGAGTGCACAATTTTGAAGGAGTCCCAGGGTCCTCCACAGGAGGAGGCATCAGGAAGCAGACGTGTCACAGCACCCCTAGGCCACAGACAGGCAAGCAGGGCCTCACTGCTGGGACCCAAAGCTCACAGACACACAGGGCCATGGTAGTGACCCAGCGCACCTGAAGCATGGCCTCAAGACAATCAGCCCCACTGCCTTGATCAGTGGTGGGCAGGTCCTGAGCAGTGCCCATTCCTACCCCTTCAACCCCAACCCCTTCACCAAGGAGCACTCAGCTCGTGTCCCTCCTTCACAAGTGGAATGCCCAACCCACCCTGCCCCCTTGAGGGGTGGTGTGCCTGGCCTGCCAGATGCACGCACCTACTGCCCCGTCTAGGCACACCCAACAGGAACCCCAGGAAGACTGGCCTCACCATCTTAATATAGGGCCACTGTGACCCAACGCCCCCAGAAACATGGACCTGTCATCGCTACCCATTGAGCATGACCTGGTGCCCCTGAACAACCAGCCCCACCACCTTGCAAATATCCAGTAGCTATGATCTGACAGCTTTTTAATTTTAATTATATGGAAAGGTGTTTTTTTTTTTTAATTTTGAAAAAGCTACAATTCATTTTTCTTGAGTTACTAATAAACTAATATCATGAGAGGATAATTCCATATGTGAGTTAATGAATGAATAAAGTTGCTTTCTGCTTAGACAGGCACAAAACTTTAACTACAGTAAAAATTAAGAAAAATGACAAATGTAGGGAATAAAACTAAGATGAATGTTAAATGCAGAGCAAATATATGTTAGATGCAGATGGGAGTATATTTGCATCAATGTTAAAAGTTGAATAACCTACAGAATGTTAATAATATGTGCAACTTAAAATAAGTAGGGGAACAAATTAAAATATTGAGATACGGTTACAAAGAGAAAATGTAAAATAGAGTGCTGTATATAATGCTCATGGAAATACTAATAACAGCCTTATGTTATTCCGAATATAGAATGGAGATCCTGACCTGATGCTCGACCTGGCTAGACTGAATGACATTAGTGTGGGTGGAAATTTCCCCCATTATCACTGTGATTCCTTCCTTCCTTTCTTTCTTTCTTTCTTTCTTTCTTTCTTTCTTTCTTTCTTTCTTTCTTTCTTTCT
>NW_005354414.1:56827-57736 GCF_000412655.1 Myotis brandtii | reverse complement strand
CCCCCCCCCCAAGTGCACAAATTTTTGTGCACTGGGCCTTTAGTATATATATAATGCAAATGAGGTTGGGACTCCGTAATGGTCACAACCAGCTCAGAGGGAGGGGCTGGGTGCGGCCCTGAGCCTAAGAGAACAACACGCATGCACAGCCCAGAGCCTGAGAAATCAACATAGAGGAGTGCCTGCTCTGAGCCTTCAATGTGGCTGGGAGCAGCCCCCCAGTGGACACACACACACACACACACACACACACAAACATGGGGCGCTGTAGCTGGACATTTGTTAACAAGGATCTGAAGTCCTGCTAAGAAGAAGTGGATGTTCCATCAGGAGCACTGCGTGACTTGCAAGCGAGTCATGCTGGGTCAAGATTGCACACAATCTTGAGTTCCCAGAACATTGACCTCCCTGAGAAAGGATAAGATTAAATAGTCCTGGGTGTAGAGCAGAAAGGGAGGGCACAGCTGCAAGTTGTCTTCAATGCGCTATTTTAATAATATAGAACAAAACAGGATTTAGTTGATTAACTGCTGACGCACGAACCTCGTGCCAAACCCCAATAAAAGCAATGGTTAAGGGTACAGAGGTTGTTACATGCCTGAGCGAGCTGTAGCCCTCTGTCCAGCAATCAATCACCTGTGTGCTTGTCTTACCTCTGCGTCTTTGGTTCATTAAACATCCCTCAACACTTGGTGTCCAACGTGGGGCCTTAAGGTAAGTGCGGGGAATGCACAAGACCGAAAGGGAAAAAGTCTGCGATGGTTTACGCAAAACTTTCGGCAAGCCAGGCATACCAATGGGGAACTCCCCGACAGCAGAGAGTCAATATAACACTGCTGCATTCAGTGCTTAAAAGCACTGGGGTTAGTGTGTCTCGGGACACTTTTAGGAAATTAGCTAGAGAAATAA
>NW_005354414.1:44681-54606 GCF_000412655.1 Myotis brandtii | reverse complement strand
GCACTGGTGGATTTGGTAGCACAGACAACCAAATATTTTGGCAAGCGCTTATAAACGACGAGCGCCCCAAACTTAAATTAACATTTGAGGATGGAACTATAATTGAAGGCCTGGTAGATACTGGAGCCGACGTTTCAATAATCAGAGCCCCAGAATTGGCCACTTAAATGACCAGCTCAAATGGTCAATGTCTCCTTTACTGGAATAGGAGAGATGCATAACATTCAGCAAAGCCAACATTCCTTAACATGTTTTGGACCTAAAGGACAAAAGGCATTAATTAAACCTTATGCTTGTCCCTGAGCGCTGGGCAGGCGCGTTCTCTGGGCTCCATTCTTCATGAAATGGGAGCTCCCACCAAGCTAGAGGTCCAGGCTCCCGAACCCTCGGGAGCTTACACTCAGTTGTAGCCTGGCTTTAACCATTTCTTCTCAGGGGATGAAAGAAGTTTGATTTTTCTTTCAGATGAAGGCAACTAACCGAACAACCTCTACCTCAGTTTCCAAGTGAGCAAGAGTGAACTCTGTGAAGGAAGTGACAGAAAGTTCAGGATGTAACAGGAAATTGTGCTGTACAGGCATGAATTTTTTTAAAAAGATATTTTATTGATTTTTTTACAGAGAGGAAGGGAGAAGGATAGAGAGTTAGAAACATCGATGACAGAGAAACATCAATCAGCTGCCTCCTGCACACCCCCTACAGGGGATGTGCCTGTAACCAAGGTACATGCCCTTTACCTGAATCAAACCTGGGACCCTTCAGTCTGCAGGCCAACACTCTATCCACTGAGCCAAACCAGCTAGGGCTGAAGCAGAATTTTTGGACTGGACAGGATATCCCAGAGTTGAATAATGAATCCACAGACAGAAGGTGGTATAGCCACGGTGGACATTTATTAAAGAACAAGTACAGACTCCCAGGAGGGGATGGGGAAGAGTCCCACTGAGTTCCTTTCTCTACAGCTTATAAAGGTTGTAGATCTTTGTGCCTTGATATCCCCTCTGATTGGTCACTATTCCCTTGGACTGGTTACTATAGTAACTCCTGAGCTCAAAGGTCCAACCTCAGATGGGACCTGTGAGGTTCCCCCCCCCCATCCCCCCTTCCTTGTTTTCCTATTCCCTTTGGGGTTTCTTCTTCTCCTTTGGGATGAAGGGCTTCTTTCTCTTTATTTTGTAAATATGGACCTTTTGCTGTTTCCAGCTCCCTCATTCTATGGAAATATACCTTCTGCTGCTCTGCAGCCCTGTGTTTCTTCCATAGTCCCCTTAATTTCTAAAATTTCCTAAAACCTGTCTTTTTCACCCCTAAAAATTCCTGTTTCAATATGTAAATAATGTGAAATTTTATCTAACTTTCTAGACACTTTCAGTCTAGCTATAGTGACATACTCAGTATTGTTTACTCAGTAGTAAAAGCGATTTCTTTCTTTTTACATTGCTATGGAGAGGAATTTCTTTTTTTTTTTTAATATATTTTATTGATTTTTTACAGAGAGGAAGGGAGAGAGATAGAGAGTTAGAAACATCGATGAGAGAGGAACATCGATCAGCTGCCTCTTGCACATCCCCATGGAACTGGAGAGCATTATGCTAAGTGAAATAAGCCAGTCAGAGAAAGAGAAATACCACATGATCTCACTCATTTGTGGAATATAGAGAACAACATAGACTGATGAACAGGGATAGATCCAAAGACAGAGAAACAGTGATCAGACTATTAATCCCCAGAGGGAAAGTAGGGGAAGGAGGGGGCAAGGGGAAGAGATCAACCAAAGGACTTGTATGCACGCATATAAGCCAAACCAATGGACATGGACAACAGGGGGATGAGAGCATGAGTCGGTGTGTGGGAGGGGAGAATGGGGGTTTAATGGGGGGGATGAGGACACATTTGTAATACCTTAACTAATAAAGAATTTAAAATAAAATTATGCAAGAAAAAAAAAAGAACAAGTACAGACTAACAGGAGGGGATGGGGAAGAGTTACACTGAGTTCCTTTCCCTACAGCTTATAAAGGCTGTAGATCTTTGTGCCTTGATATCCCCTCTGATTGGTCACTATTTTAGACTGGTTACTATAGTAACTCCTGAGCTCAAAGGTCCAACCTCAGATGGGACCTGTGAGGTTTTTCTCCCCCATCTCCCCTTCCTTGTTTTTCTATTCCCTTTGTGGTTTCTTCCACTACTTCTGGATGAAGGGCTTCTTTCCCTTTATTTTGTAAATATTGGACCTTTTGCAGTTTCCAGCTCCCTCATTCTATGGAAATATACCTTCTGCTGCTCTGCAGCCCTGTGTTTCTTCCATGGTCCCCTTAATTTCTAAAATTTCCTAAAACCTGTCTTTTTCACCCCTAAAATTTCGTTTCAATCTGTAAATAATGTGAAATTTTATCTAACTTTCTAGACACTTTCAGTCTAGCTATAGGGACATACTCAGTATTGTTTACTCAGTGGTAAAAGAGACTTCTTTCTTTTTTACATTGCTATGGAGAGGAATTTCTTTGTTGATGAGACTTTTAATTCACCATTAACATGAAAACATGAATTTTCTGCCTATACTCTAAACACCTTTGCAGATGAACAAAGCTACTGTCTATAGATAGATTTGGACATGTTTCTTGAGAATAATTTAATGTGTGATAGGCATAAAATTGGTCTATTTATGTGAACAACAAACAGATCAGAGTCTTGAACATTATGTACTCTGATATTAACAGCATTTCTAATTCATTGATGTCATTGTATTTATTTTCTACTTTTCTGTGTATTGTGAACCTCTTTAATGATTGTGACACACGGAGAGTGGCCACTAGGATTCATCTCTCTCCTCTCCTCTCCCCTACCTCCTCTCTTTTTCTCTCTCTCCATCATATGATAAGGTGATGCTATGGACTCCAGCATTCCAGACCTAGGATCAAATCCTGCTTATCCTACTTCCTAGATGTGTGACCTTGGGTAGTGTTATGGGTTGAATTGTATACCCTCCCAAACTCATATGCTGACATCCTTAACCCCCAATATCTCAGAATATGATCTTTTTTGGAGATAGCATCTTTACAGAGATAATCACATTAAAACAAGGTCAGTAGGGTGGACCCAAATCCAATACTACTGGTGTCCTTATAAGTGGAAATTTGGAATAGAAAAATAAATACATTAAGTAAAGTAGCTTATCTTTTAAAACACAAAAGTTATTTATCAGGAAACATTTTCTGTTACATATTGTGTATTGTCATTTATTGTTCATTCATTATTTTAGACAAGTATTTAGTAATCAATGATGACATATAAAGTCTCTCATATATTAATGTGCCAATGTGCACAGATGAGTTATTATATTAAGGTATAACAGATGGGAAAGGAGGCTTGAAATAAGAAATTTTACTAGTTTCCTTGGTGTGGACAGAAAGCAAGGGCAATTGATAAAGTTGCAATGTCCACTAAAAGTGTTTTATCCTGGAGAGCAAATAAGGAGACAAGGCTCAGGAGAATAGAAGTTTGGAGCCAGAGAAAATTATTTTATCCAGGATGTAGTTAAATTTAAAATAATGCAGGACAAACACTGTGCTGTGTATGTTTGCATGCTGACTCTAGTTGCATCATCAGCTGTGGGCATCATATTCAATGAGAAATTGATCTTCATAGCAAAAGCATAATTTTGTTTCAACAGAAGCACCTTAAAGGCACAGAAGAGCTGTGGTGCAAATAAGAATACAAAATACTGCCTCTTTCTTTACTATTTTAAATGTCATAACTGCACTTTGAGTCAAAGGTGGTGACCTCATTGCTGGGTAATTGTCATGGGAGAGAAGCTTGAAGAACCCAGAGCACATGGAGGGTCCCATTCCTCAGAGAGAGCAGGGCAGCAAGTTCAGACGGTTGTGCATATACTTTCTGCCTCATTAAGTCCATACTTCACTAGTTCCTAAAACTGTGTCCTTTATTTTGAGAATGTAGAGAGCAGTGAATATAGTAAGAAAATGTTAGTTGAGGCACTGTTGGATGGCAGCTCATAGAATCATCTCTATTTTTTGAACACCTGGTGTGTATGTGGTAGGAGCCAAATATACAATGATGAAGATGATCAAGTAGATGAGCTCACGAGGTAGTAACAGAGACAGTGCCCTGCTGGACGGTCACTGGTTCTGGCTCTACAAATGTGTGCGGACGGCTCCCATGGCCCAACGGCAGCCTTCCAAAGTAGAGCTGCAGGTGCTGGCCATTGTAAGCACAGCAAAACATGGAAACAGGAGGCCAGCGACAGTGTCTGCTCTGGGGAGGAATCATGCATGTTAGGGGTCAGCCTCTGTGGTCCAGGTACACCCTTGTACGCTGGCCAGAATTTAGTTTTGACGTAGTAAGGTAAGGAATCAAGTTTTTTTTAATACAGGCACTGATGACACCAAACTGATCTAGGATGAAACCCATTAGCTAAAAAGGACCCCTATAAATGGCAAGTTTCAATATTATTGATTATGGCCACTGATTTGGCTAATGCATTTAAAAATCAATATGCTGACAATTTCAAGCACGCAAATGATTCTTGAATAGAAACAAACATTAGCTGGATTTTCCTTAAAGAATTTCTATGATATGATGGCAACAGCACTTGTATTTTAATTTAATGTTGGTCCCTATCATGCCAGAGGGGATGACATCCCTTAATAAGGCTTCTCTCCTTTATTACCATGACCTACAGAGTAACTAAGCATGTTTTAGTTGCACAGCAACGCTTATGTTCCGCTGTCTAATGTCTGCTTGGCCAAGTAATTGCAAGACTAAATTATACAGCCCTGAACAAAGGAGAAACAGGAGCACGAAAACAGTATTGCACTAGATTGTTGTTCTTGTCAAATTTACTCTGTAAAATGCCTTTTCTCTCTTTGACCAAAAAATGCTCAGATGCTTTTACTTTTCAAAGGCCATGATGTGAATTTTGGAACAAAATACCTGTAATATCCAAAAAGATTGCATCTCTGCGTTTCTCCTGGTATCTGTGGGGCCTCAATAAAACACTTTATTTATTTTATTTTATTTTATTTTATTTTATTTATTTTTATTGCTTAAAGCATTACAAAGGGTATTACATATGTGTCCTTTTTTCCCCCGCCCTTGACAATACCCCGGCTTTAATATGAATAAATCATCTTCTAACTTGTTTTTCATTTCTTTAAATTAATTAATTCAATCAAAAGTGAGCTTGTTTTTTTTGTTTTGTTTTGTACATCAGTCCCTGGTATTTTTTGGTAATCACTCTTTATTTTTAAACTTTTCTTGGGCAAGACTACCACAGTACTCATACTAATAAAATGGGCCACAGTGTTATGCTATTTTAACATAAGGAGCCTTTTATAATATCTTTGCTAAACATTCTCAGCCTATCTGAAAAAGAAAATTGGCCTATTTTCTTCATTGGACAAGGGAGTGCTCGAGTAGTGTACTGGCTGCCATAAAAAAAGAGCTCTATAAATATTGAAGGCCAATGTTTTCAGTTTCTTGAATCTCTTTTTTAGTTGATTTATCTCTTTCCTCATCTTCTCAGATTCCTTTTCAAATCTCTCAATAAGTAGTTCTTCTTGAATCTGTAGAAGAGGAGAGAATTCCCTTTTGAAAATCCCAATTAGCAGCACTTTGTATTTAACAACTGTAACAGCTAAGCACATGTTCTATTTTTCTACTAACTTAGATGCTCTTTGATACATTTGACCAAAAATTTCCAAATATTTGGACCTCGTAGTGGGAGTATCCATGCTTTATGCCTTTCTAAGGTCCCTCAGGGTGACTTCACGGGAGGGTGGGGAGGAGCTGGATTGTTCAGCCCTAAGGATGCTCTTTGGGAAGGTTGGAGGTTCAATTCAAATTATTTCTCGATTCTACTGATGTAGGATGACTACACACATGTAACACATAATGGAAATTTCTGAGTCTGTATACAACACTGGTTATCAACTCCAGGTTGGGACAAAGCATGCATTTTACTCTGGGTGCATAGAATACCAGATGGATCTACATGAAGTCTCTTTGATGGTTGTAGCAAACATCCTAAGGACTACAGGACTAAGGTCCTATTCACTTGGGGGCACGATGAGCCAGTTCAGGCATCTGCAGCATGTCATTTGCACCTTGCAGACTCTAACGCCACAGAAGGTGCTGAGTCCTAGACTTAGGGCTTTAGAATGACCCAATTAATTTGCCATTTCACTGACTCTTATGCCTTTGGTTTTCCTCCAGGGTTTATGACTTCAGTTAAATGTTTTGTCCTCTCCTTCACGAGGACCCAGGTTATTGATTGTCCTCTGTCCACTGCCCAGACTGCACCCGGACTTACCTTCTGCTTGTGCTCCAGCATTCTTTCCTGCTCCTTCAGGTGGCTTTCGCTTTGTCTCCTAATCTTCTCCTTCAGTTGGACTAGGTGTTCCTGGAAGCTTTTATCTTGAGCATACATTTTTTCCTGCTGTTCCTTTTGTTTCTGTCTTAGCAGCTCCTGTTCCTTCTCAGCTTCCCAATTCTTGGCATGCTCAGCTGTTCCCCAAGGGTTTTACAGAGGAAAGAAAATAATTTATGCTCAGCTGTGCCCTCCTGAGCTCAGAGACTAAAGGGACTTTAAAATGATAAGGAGAATGTGATGGAAAGGCAGTAATTGGCTGATTGAGCTACCAGAACACCCAGGGTTAGCTTCAGTTCATTTGATTTGTTTAACAGGACAGGAAGCGCCTTGTTTCAGGAGGGTTTTGCTCTCACACCTGTTGCAGGAACCTCCCCTCCCCTCTGTGATCAGAGCCCTGTCCTGTACCTGCTAGAGCCTTCTCCCCAGCAGTGAGGGCTATGTCTGCCTGCAGGATGGATTCCTTTGTTTCAGCCTGTGACTGTACAAAGTTCTGGAATACCTCATGTGCCTGAAAAAAAAAGAGGAGGAGCAAGGAGTCTTGTTCAATAAAACTACAAACTTGACCCTGTAAATTCTTCATTATTCTTAGGATCCCACAGTGGTTCCCTTTCTTCCACAGTCACAATAAAAAACCCAGCCCTGGCCCATGTGGTTCAGTTGTTTGGAGCTTTGGCCCTTACTCCAAATGGTTGTGGGATTGATTCCCAGTCAGGACACATACCCAGGTTGTGGGTTCTATTCCCAGTTCGTGCATGTGTGGGAGGCAACCAACTGATGTCTCTCTCTCTCTTAAATTAAAAAAAAAAACCATTAAAAAAATCAAACCTCTTTAGTTAGAATAAAACCCTCAATAGCAACCTCTTTCCTATCTCTTCAGCTTCCTATCCTAATATGGCAGCCACCATCACCCCAGGTTACAGACATCCAGGCTTATGTACAGTTCTACACTCATCCTGCATTGTTTGCAATCTCTGCACATTTTTTTTCTTCTGACTGGATGCTCAGCTGCCCTTTCTTTACTCAGGTAGCATGTATTGATACTTCAACTTGTAGCTTCTCCCTCCTCTTCCAGGAAGCTTTGCTAAACTTCCTTCTGAGATTTGAATGGCTGCCAGGTACACAGACCTGCTCTACCAGCTCTACCACTTGCTGTCTGCCTGCTTGTAGGTAATTTGTTAGCTTCTCAGTGCATCTCATTCCTTAAGTGTATAATGGAGATGATATTATTCTAATAAATTGATAATCCAAACACAGCACCTAAGATGATACGTGTAGTAGAAAGTGAGTGCTCAATATATGTTAGGCATCACTATCATTATCATCATCATCATCAGCAGCAGCATCACTATCAGTGTATACTTGTATGATGACAATATCCCATCATATCCAATTGAATATTTATATGTCCCTTTTCAGTAAGGTCATAAGCTTTTTGAGAATGTTGTTTCTTTAAGTATATATCTTCTATACTTATCACAAAACTATTACACTGTTTATTAAATAAAACAAATGTTCTATTTCATCTAGACTTTGGATAATAATAAATCCCATATTTAGGAAGAAATATTTCTGGTTTATGTAAAAGCCTCTAACTTATTATGGATAGAAAAGAGAAAAATGTAGGTCTTGCCATGCTTTGCTTTTTTCCCATAAATGGTGCGGTGTGGTTTTAGATTTTAAAAAAGCATCCACAAGACCCTCTGACCCCAATACACTATCCTTCTCCCAAAAAATTAAAAATTAATAAAATATTAATTGAAATGTATCTGCATTACATGAAAAATCTCCTAATTGCTTCTAGCATAATTTATTAAATTGTGCTAAAATTTACAAGGGTTCAATTAAAAATATCTTGATTCTAAATGATATAATAGAAAATATATAATAGTGCAGTTATAAGCACTTATCTGAAAATAAAAATTTAAAGAAGTGAATTTAAAGAAGGGATTAGCCAAAGAAAATATATGCACAACCCATGGACACAGACAACAGTATGGTGATGGCCAGAGAGAAGTGGGGGGCAAGAGCTGGGTAGAGGGGGCAAAAGGGGGGAAATAGGGACATCCTATATAATAATAATAAAAGGATAATATGCACATTGACTGAACAGCAGAATGACCAGTTGCTATGATGAGCACTGGCCACCAGGGGGCAGACACTCAATGCAGGAGCTGCCCCCTAGTGGTCAGTGCACTTCCATATGGGGAGTGCCACTCAGCCAGACGCTGGCTCATGGCTGGCCAGCGCAGTGGTGGTGGCAGGAGCCTCTCCCACCTCTGTGGCAGCACTAAGAATCTTCAACTAATGGTTTAGACCTGATCCCTTGGGGGCCTAAGCCTTTAGTCAGACATCCCCTGAAGGCTCCCTGGCTGCCAGAAGGATTTCTGACTGCAAGCTTAGGCCTGATCCTCCGGGGAGTGGGCCTAAGTCGACAGGTGGACATCCCCCAAGGGGTCCTGGACTGTGAATGGGCGCAGGCCGGGCTGAGGGACCTCTCTCCCTCTCCCACCGGAGTGCACAAATTTTTGTGCACAGGGCCTCTAGTTATGGATATAAAAGACAAAAATGTAGGTCTTGCCATGCTTTGCTCTTTCTCCATAAATGATGTAGTGTGGTCTTAGATTTTTTAAAAAGCATCCACAAAGACCCTCTGACCCCAATACCCTATCCTTCTCCCCTCTTTTTATATCTCACCTTCACTCCTTTCCTGGGCACCATGTTATAGGACTGTTCAAGCTTGTCCATTGCTTCTAAGTAGGGCTTGTATCCATCAGGCACAGAGAAAGTTCCTCTTGAAATATTTTCCATCAAAAGCTCTGAAAGCTGCTTAAGCTGAGCCTGGCAATATTTGCCAGATACCTCTTCATTCTGCAGCAAGAAATACTCCTTCTTCATGGCTATGGTTTCCTGGCATTGAAATGTGGAGAAACCCAAAGGAGAGAAGTTGTTAGAAAGGAAGGTCCAACTGTGATCCCCTTGGAAGAAGCTGTCTTACTTGCGGTCAAGATGGTGAAGTAGGTAACTACAGTGCTCATCTCCTCCAGGACCATATTAAATTTACAACTAAATTATAGAACAGTGATGGTGAACCTATGACATGCATGTCTGAGGTGACACGCGAACTCATTTTATGGGTTGATTTTTCTTTGTTAAATGGCATTTAAATATATAAAACAAATATCAAAAATATACATCTTTGTTTTACTATGGTTGCAAATATCAAAAAATTTCTATATGTGACATGGCACCAGAGTTAAGTTAGAGTTTTTCAAAATGCTGACATGCTGAGCTCAAAAGGTTCGCCATCACTGTTATAAAACAACCATCAAGAACCATCTGTAGACTAGCTGAAAAGAAGTTCTGTAATGAAAAATATAAAGAGACACCACAATAGAGAGAAACCAAGATGGCGGCATAGGTAAACACCGGAAATTGCTGCCTCGCACAACCACTTCAAAAATACAACTAAAAGACAAAACAGACATCATCCAGAACCACAGGAAGGCTGGCTGAGTGGAAATTCTACAACTAGAA
>NW_005354414.1:28873-42810 GCF_000412655.1 Myotis brandtii | reverse complement strand
AACAAGTGAATCTAAAAATCAAGTGAATAAATAATCTGATGAACAGAATAAACTGGTGAATATAATAGAATCAGGGGCATAGAAAGGGAGTGGACTGACTATTCTCGGTGGGGAAAGGGGTGTGGGGGGTGCGGGAAGAGAATGGACAAAAATCATACACCTATGGATGAGGACAGTGGGGTTGGGGGGTAAGGGCAGAGGGTGGTGTGGGAACCGGGTGAAAGGGAGCTATAGAGGGAACAAAGAGGAACAACTGTAATAATCTGAACAATAAAGATTTAATTTTTTTAAAAAAAGAGACACCACAATAAAACTGATAGGAGGCACAGAGATGTGGAGCCTGCAGGTCTCACACTTATGTGTGGCCATTAAGAATTGGAGGTATATTACAGTGGCTGAGTGTCCTCCTGTGGAATGATGGGTCCCAGTCCACATTCGGTTTTCCCGTTCAAGAAACCAGGACCAGGAAGAGAAATTCCCACAATGTCTTTCTGTGAAAACCTGGAGGGATTGTGAATGAATGAGGAGGGCTTCAGGAGTCTCAGGTATTCCCTTTGAGGGGCTTAGGAAATGACTCACTTCTTCACAAACTCACCTACCCTAGTCTTGCAAGGGTAGCAGTTTGAAAGGCTCCAGGGATATACAGGGAGGAATGTAATTGAGTACTGTCAGAGCTAGGGTGAAGGGGAAAAGTTCAGGGTGAAGTGGGGGCAGTGCCCATGGCTCCTTTGATAAGCACTCTCTCCACCCAGCTGGCAGGCACAAGTGGGTACCAAATTTAAGCTCTCTAATAACATGGCTAACAATTTATACTAGAGGCCTGGTGCATGAATTTGTGCACAGGTGGGGTTCCTCAGCCTGGCCGGCAATTGAGGCCTATCAGGGGGCTGGCCATGGGGGGAGGGACCCCAGGAAGGTTGGCCAGCCAGGGTAAGGGGCTGCAGGCTGTTGACTGGCCGGCCCCGGCCCTGATCGGGGTTGGGGGGGGGCAATCAAGGGTGGGGCTGGCCACCCCTGCCCCCATTCAGGGAGGGGGCGCCTGATCAGAGGCAGGGCAGCTGGGGAGAGGGGCCACAGGCGGTTGGGGGGGCTGATCAAGTCCCAGATCAGGTCAGTTGACCACTGCAGTGGAACTCATAGCGACCAGTCATTCTGGTCATTCTGGTCGTTCCTCTGGTTGGTCACTGGGCTTTTATATATATAGATTACACTGGGAATTCCTTGAGATGCTACTCCAACCAGTTTTTACCTGATCCAATTGCTTTCAGCAGGTTTTCCACACAAGCAGCCTGTCTGAGCTCACAGCGACACTGTCTTAAAATCTTTGAAAGGCCTAGAAACCCCCACAAAGCAGTGGTTGGCCTTGGCATTCCCTGTACCTCTGGCTAAGCAACTCGAAATCTGGTATAAGCAGTGACCTGAATAGGCAAAGCAATCTTGAGAAAGAAGAACAAAATTGGAAGTATCATGCTACTTGATATGAAACTATACAGTAAATTATAGTAACCCAAACAGCATGGTATAGGCATAAAAACAGACACATAAGGTCACTGGAAAAGAATAGAGATACCAGATATAAACCTCCCCCTATATGGGTCATTTAATGTATGACAAAGGAAACAAGAATATGCAATTGGGTAAAGACAGTCTCTTCAGTAAATAGTATTGGGAAAACTGAACAGATCCATACAAAAATAATAAACACAAAATGGATTACAGACTAAAATATAAGACATGAAACCTAAAAGAAATCATAGGCAGTAAAGTCTTTGACATCATTCTTAGTAATATATATATTTTTTCATATGTCTTTTTAAGCAAGGAAAACAAAAGAAAAAAAAAAGAAATGTGTCTACATCAAACTAAATTGTTTGAAAGCATCTGCTAAAACAAAAAACCACCCTAGTGAACAGGAGAATATGTTTGCCAATAACACAAGATAGATCTGATATGGGATCAATATTTTTAAGGAATTCATACAATTTCACACATACACACACACACACACACACACACATACACACACACAATTAATATATCGAAAGGGGACCTGAATAGACACTTTTCCAAAGAGGACATACAGAGGACCAAAAAACATAAAAAGATGCTCAATATCACTAGTCATCAGGGAAATGCAAATTAGAACCACAATGAGATATCACCTCACACCTGTCAGAATGGCTATCATCAATGAATCAACAAACAAGTGTTGGCAAGGCTATGGAGAAAAGGGAACCATCATGCACTGTTGGTGGGATTTTAAGTTGATGCAGCCATCATGGAAAACAGTGAGGAGACTCCTCAAACAATTAAAAATAGAACTTCTGTATGACCCAGAAATTCTACTGCTGGTAATTTATCTGAAGAAATGCAGAACACTAATTTGAAAAGATATATGCACCCCACATTATTGCAGGATTATTTACAATAGCCTAGATATTAAGGCAACTTAAGTGTCTATCAATAGGTAATTGGCAAAGAAATGGTACATACATTCAATGAATATAATCAGCCATATAAAAGAATGAAATGTTGTCATTTGTGACAACATGGATGGAATGAGAGGGTATTATACTAAATGAAAGAAGGCAGACCAAGAAAGACAAATGCGATATGATTTCACTTTATGTGGAATCTAAAAAACAAAGGAAATGTAAAAACAAAATGGAAACAAACTTATAAATATAGAGAGCAAGTTGATGATTGCCAGATGGGAAGCAGTTTGGGGTGATTTGGGAAACAAGAAAGGGGATTATGAAGTACAAATTATCAGTTATAAAAACAGTCACAGGGGTTTAAAGTACAGCATAGAGAATAAAGCCAATAATACCGTAATAACTTTGTCTGGTGCTAGAAGGGTACTATACTTATTGGGGTGATAACTCTGTCAGTTATATAAATTTCTAATCACTATATTGTATACCTGAAACTAATATAATATTGTATGTCAACTGTAGTAAAAAAATTAAAAAGAAAACCAAAAGAAGCAGTGTGATGGCATCAGGGTGGACTGGGAATTGTAATGACGAGGCATCATATGGAAAGTCCTTTATTCACTTTGGCTCAGGTCCAAACCCTGTGAAATTATGAGGTCAGTAGACAGAGTGGCTTCCTCCCAAATTGATATATAATTGAAACACGACATTATAATAGTTTCAGGTATACAACTTAGTGAACCATTATTTGCATACATTGTGAAGTGATCACCACAATAAGTCGTTAAACATCCTTACTTTATCTATTTATATCAAAGGCTAATATGCTAAATGTCTGCCCAGGTAACAACATCACTTAGCAATACCCGGCTCCCTCTCCCTAGCAACCACTAGCCTCTGTGCAGTTTCTTCAGCCCAGGCTTTACAGCCAGGTGGAAACATTTCACACTTTAACCAAAGGTCTGTGAAGTGTTTTCCCATGCTTTATTTAATTTGATCCTCCCAGAAGTCCTGAAGTAGGTAGATAGGAGACTTGGTGGAATCCTATTTTCTTTTAATTAGCCAAAAAACGAAGATTTAGAAAGCTTAGAAACTTGACCCAACTGAAAAGAAGTAAGAAATGGTGGACCTTGAAAATGACTTCAAGTTTTCTCACAGCACAGAATATAGTCAAACACTGCTGCAGTTAAATCATTTATTTACCCTTTGTCCTCCCTGCAAAATCTACAACAATAATGTACTTCATGTTGATATTTACTGTTGTGTTACTGACAATTACCTGAAAGAGAAGTTGGGGGCTTCACTGGGCTGGAAAAAATTTAACTACATCAGAAAGCAGGTCTAATTAAGCACATTCATTCTATGTATATAAAAGGCCAAGTTGACTTGCACATGTGCGATACATATAAAGCTCTCGCTGGTGCCAATCAATCACATCTGTGTGTTTCGCTCTGTCATTATCGATCATGAATTTGGTTGACATGTCTATTATAGAGAAAGGGTGAATAGTAACATATTTCTTCTAATTAATTTCCTTTCAATGTGCACAAATTCATGCACTGGGTTATATAATTATAAACATTTATTTTTCTTTGGATGAGAAGTTGTAGGATTTACTCCCTATCATCGTTCAAATATGCAACCCAGTTTTATGCATGGTTCCTTTATCAGTAGTAGGGTTGACCAACAATGAGCAATGGTTAGTTCAATATGACTTTCCTCTACAAACTTGGGTTGCTATGGATAAAACATATACATAGCAAATCAATTGCCCACTAATGAGTTCAGCAGTCTCTGAACAGAGTTTTAAGCTGCTCATAATTTTTTTCAATGAGGGTTTGATTGTGCAAAAATATAGAAACAAAATATATTTGCTGTACTTTGACATTTTAATGAAGTTGCTTTTATTCCATATGAACTGAGAGATTTTTGTAACCTGTAAAATAGTCAAAGGCACACTCAAAGACCAACTTTCAGTGAAGGTGCTGATAGTGAGTAGAATTTTGATGTCTTCTAAGAGTTCTCTTCCCTGGTGTCCACTCCCTACATAGTCCTTGGACCCATGGCTATGATGAGTATTAATCCTATGATTAGATTATGTTACACAGCCCAGCTTGACTTTAAGATGGAAATTTTCAGGTGGGCATTACCTAACTACATGAGCCCTTTAAAAGAAGATTTCTCCAGTTGATGGCAGAGTAGGTAGTCACAGAAATTAGAAACAATACAAAAAGATATGATGAATCATTGCTGGCTTGAAGATGGAGGGGAGTTTCCCAGAACCTTCATTTGATCATATAAGCCCATTTGAACCTTGTTTTCAGCATGTGGTACACTGAGCAGGGCACCCATATCTTGTTCTGGAATGTGACCTGAAGAACTATGTGTTTTTGTACGCTGCTAAGCACGCGATCTATTGTTTTGCAACAATAGAACATAAAACATAATTTTTTAGAAAAAGCATGTACAGTATCCTATAGAGGCCAGTCACTCAGAACAATCGAGGCTCGTTCTACAGTTAGAAACACGTGAACTCAGGAGTCACAGAAAGGGAATCTAGGCATCATTATAGAAGAGCAATTTTCAGGAAGGATGTATGCTAAAATATCTTATCATAGGCTTCTCTGGAACACCTGGTTGTCATCCTTGAAGGAGCGCTCCATGAAGATTGCAATGGCTTCCCTCTCAGAGGTTGTGTGCAGGTCCAGTAGCTCCTGCAGCGTGTCTGTGGGGAAGCTCACCCTCTGGGCCATCTGCTCGCTGTAGTGGTTGGCTGCCATCTGTAGAGCCACTGAATTCTCTTGCTCAGCCAGAGTTGTCACCGTGTTCTCCAAACAAGGCACTACTCCACTGTTGATGGCATCCACATAGGCCTTTGCCAGAGTCCCCAGCCCTGAATGGCACATTATATTTAGGAAATTAAAAGGAATTTCTCACTCACTGTTTTACAAGCTTTCAAGATCAGCATTCTAAAAATTGCAACAATTTTACTGAAATGAAGTGTTCTTTTTTCTTTTTCTTCTCTCCATATTCCTCCTTGTTGCCTCCTCCTTTTGCTTTTATGTCTCTACTTTCTAAAAAAGACATTACTGTCTATTCTATTCACCCTTTTTTGATTTATGGATTCATCACATTCTAGTATGAAAATAATAATCTCATCTAACACATTCAAGAACTTCCTGGAATAATTTCCCATTAAAGTTATAAAATGAGTTTATCTTATAGGCAAGTAAAGTAGATAATTTGTGGGCACTATTCCAAACTGAATGTGGGTCCCCTTTTAAAAAAATCAAGAATTTCAGGACAGTGACACAAATATTAAACCAAGCCTGGGTCCATCTCAGCATAAGGCACTGTGTGTCTGCCCAGTTGGCATATCCGTGAATCTATCCCTGCACATAAAGCTATAGTTAAATTTTCTTCTCAAACGCGAATGAGATTTCAGAGCCTTATGTTCTGCTATATATTTTTTCTAACTGGTGTAAATTCTCAAAATATCTTGTGTGTCCTCAACAAGACACACTCATCTCATCGGTCTTCTCATCATCATGCAGATTCCTCTCCTTAACAGCAGCTTGTGCTTATGTCATTAGTGTATTAGTTTCATGAGATACAGTGGGCTTCAACAATCCCACATATAGGGAAACTTTAATGAAAAAAGCATGCATGTCTATGTGTGGCATGAATGTCTGTTTTTTCACATCACATGGAGAAGGGAACAAAATTACCAACAAATTCAAAGTGCAATCACACACACTGAACTGCAGAGAAACTTGCTGTAACAACGAAGACTCATGATTTCCAGTGATAATGATTTCTTTTCTTAGAGTCTTGGTTTTTGCATGTGTAAGGATATATTGACAGAAATTTTTGAATTGCTCCAGAAAATTCCATTCTAGTTGGTTTTCTGATATATGCTACACCTAGTGTAATATTTTTTTGTCATTTGTAGGCTGGTCAAAGACAAAGCACTTCAACCTTGGAAAGAACTTCCTGATATATTCTCTAGACACGTTGGATTTCTGGGTTTGGGGATCCTCGCCTATAAAAGAGAAAAAGACTAATCACTGATGAGGCAGTCTTCAGGCAAGATGGTTGAAGACATTCATTTCCAGGGATTTTTGCATCACTGTAACACTGGTTCCTGTAAGTCTCCTTTTATTTAATCATGCAAATCAACCTAATGCTAATAATCTACCTAAGCATAGAAATTTTACATTTATTTATTATTTATTTGTTTGTTTGTTTATTTATTTATTTATTATTTCCAGAGCCAGGAGCATAGAAAGTACTTCTGGAGAAGACAGGAGGAAGGCATCTAGCCCAAGTGAAGAAACTTATGGTTATTTTCCTTAGCCCTTCCATGGTGTCCAATGGTTTAACTGTTTATTATTTTTGAATGATAGATTAATCTCCAAAATGGTCACAAATACTTTTGGCATTATATTCCTCAGGCCATAAATAAAATGTGGGCACTAAAGTAAGAGTGAATTATTTTCTGGTAGAATTAAGGATACTTATGATACTTCTCAAAAAAGTTTCTTGTGAAGGACAGAAAATACTCAAAACAGTAAAGAGAAACTCCTAAAAATCAAAGTTAAAAAATACAAGGAATATAAATACGTTCATAGATTTTTTAGCAGACATCATCAAAAAGTAATGTTAACCTATGCCACTTGGAGACCACACCTGTTTTTTTATATCAATTTATATTGAATGTGACAATGTCACAGAGTGTGATTCTAGGCATATATCATCTGTTCAATAAAAATTTTTTGAATAAATAAATAAATTATTAAATAAGAAAAAAATTGATAAGTTCATAGGTACTACCTATTATTCTCCCTGCTAAATGTACTCAGTATTAAGAGTTTATTGTTTCAACATGACAAAATATTGTATGAGGCTATAGAATGAAGAAAGCGATGTTATGAAAAACAAATAATAAAGGATTTGACAGTCTTATAGGAAGGATATGTCAATTTTTTTTGGGGGGGGATATTCATATAAATATCCTTTATATGAAGAATGTTAACCATGCAGACTATTAAAATAGACAATATGAAATGTACTTCAAAAATGAAGTCATTGTGATTCTGTGTTTATCATCTTCTATACTAATGAGCATTTTTTGCTAAATAGAAATAGATGAGCTCTGAACAATAAGTAACGAAAATATTTGAGCCTTAAGAAGTTTTAGCACTGGTTATAATCCTCTTAACTTATTTTTCATGGTGTCAATTTTTCTAAAATCATTTTGTCTAATAATGGATTCTACATTTTCTCAGCCAACTTAAATTCTGGTCACTTGAGTTTTTTTCAGTAATAACAACTGAAACCATACCCACCTGTCATACACATATCACCATTAGCATGGGCCTCAATTCAATAAAAATAAAGATTGACCTAAGTGCTGAGAAACAGGCTCAGTTGGTCCCACCTTCTACTGAACCCTCTGCCACTCAGACCATCCTCTGGTAACTGGAATGAACTTCAAGGAATTCTCCAGGCACTCATCTACAGTGATGGTGCGTCCATCTAACTCCAGCTCCAGCGTGAAATCCCGTACAACCCAAACAAAGTCTGGAAAGAAACTTGCAAACTCGGCTGAGTCATCTCCTTCACCAGAGCTGGGAGAGGACTTTGTCCTGATTAGCTTTGTTAGTTCAGTCACATAGCTGGGATCTTAGCTAAGGAATGAGAAGTGCTCCACGCTAAAATTTCCAGATCTCACCCAGAAACACTTTTTATTAACATTCCTATTCACCCTGTGTTCTTTTCACTCAACCATGATTATTGAAATGAGAAAACAACAACAACAAAAATAGTCTCAGTTACATTCCCATAGCCTCCATGGCACATGGTGGTTGGGTTCCTGGAAGGATACTGCAGCTGCTCCAGGGCCTGGTAGTTGATGTGGTTCATGCTGTTGTAGATAAACATGCTGCTCAGAAGCACGGCCAGGGCAAAGATCCACAAGTCATTCTTAGGGTCGCCCTAGAAAGTGCATTACAGCAGGGGACTTGGATGTCTATTGTTTTTTTTATTTGTTTTTATTTTTAAAAATGAAAATGAAAGCTAAAAATTTTTTAAAAATAGGGTTTTTTGGCTAATACTCACTTGAGGATACTTTTTCCATTGATTTTTTAGAGAGAGTGGAATGAATGAAATGGAGGAAGGAAAGAAGGGAGAGAGGAAAAGAGAGAAAGAGAGAGAGAGAGAGAGGGAGAGAGAGACATAGATGTGAGAGAGATATAGATGTGAGAGAGACATATCCATTGGTTGCCACCCGCTCCCACCTTCCTCGGGACTGGAATTGAACTTGCAACCCAGGTACGTGCTCTTGACGGGAAATTGAAACTTCAACCCTTCAGTGCACAGGCCAACGCTCTAACCACTGAGTAACATCAGCCAGGGCAAAAAACTACCATTTTAATCAAAATTTTACTTTAAAGATGTAAAAATAAAATGAAAATGTTAAATAGTTATTTTAAAAAAATACACTTACTATAAAATTAATGAGAGAAAAATTCTCAAAGCCAAACTGTAAATGATGCCTGTTTTCTAAATGTGAACAGAGTAATGCAAGGTTTAAGTGTATAAGTGTCTTTCTCTCAACAGACACATTTTTCCAATTTATCTCTCATCTTACAATATAATCCATCACTAACATACAAATTACACCTAAATCTAGACTTACTTAGGTTTTAGTCTGTTTTTTGTTTGTTTGTTTGTTTGTTTTTTCACAAAAACAAGCTTGGTAGCTATGAGTTCATATTAAATTGTGTCTTATGGCTCAATTCAAATTCCAGAATTATGTTTATCATCACATAAACAACAATGAAAATAAAACCGGAAGGGAGCCCAGTGTAATAAGTGATCTAAAACAAGTGGAACAATGGTGGGAAATGAAACATTAAGCTACAGAAGCTGACTTTTATTTCAGTCGGAAACCATGAAGCCTTCTAGTGTCATGCGATATACAAATTGTACTCTCTCTGCAACAGCCTTAGTGTCTCAAACGCTAGGAACTAGTAAAAACTTTAAGCTTGACGAACTCCAATGTGGAAATGCTACTGGAAGCATTTGACCTGAAGTGACTGAGCAGGTACTTAAAAAAGTAAATGCATGAAAAACCTGAGAGCATGAGACATCCTTTAAGAAAGGGACCTTTAAATGAACTGCTGACTCTGGAGGGCCTCTACCCTTCACTTCTAATTAAGCAGGGAAGAAAAACAGAGACTGGCTAATTTGTTGGGTTTTCTTAATCCAAATAAAATGCTAACTTAATGGAATCCTTAGTTATTCAAAGTCATAGGTGAACCACACAGTAAGCCAAGGATAACAATCCAGATCTATTGTTAAAAGTACAAGTTCATGTACAGAATTATCATAATGCCATTTTAAATATTATCTACTTTTTTAAAAACCACAAATCTTCATCATTTAGGCAAAAAACAAATTTCACTTTTCTTCAAAGAGATGTCAATGGTAAATGTGATTAAAACATTTGAGTAAAACCTTTTGTCATTTTTTTCCTTGACCTACTGAATATTTTCCAGTACTATTTTGTAGTTTCATTGGATGACTTTGGGAAAATAACATGGCAAATATTGCTGTTATATAAAAAAAAGAGGGCTCTCATTTATAAGCAAACCTGGAACTTAGAAGGCCGTTGGAAATATGTCAGTGAAGAGCTCATTTAAAAACTATTCAGCATTTAGTATGTAGAGAATTAGAATGCACAATTGAAGACTGTAGTTCTTGAAGAAGTGTGATAAAACCTCATTTATCAAAAGACCTTGGTGTCAAAGAGTGCCCTTACACCCTCTTCTAACTCTGTAGTAATACATCAGATTTGGATTTCCCTGGGTCTACTACTTCCTTTAAAAAAAAACAGAACAAGGGTATTGAGCTACAACTACAACTGACTAGTTCAAAAACTGTTTTAAAAGTTAGGTTTGTATATTATAAATTGTACATTCAAAACATCTCTTACAGTCCAAGGTTAGTAACCCAGCAGCTTAAATCAAAAGTTTTCTCACCTAGGTCCCAGTACATGGATGACGGACTCAAGTACTTACTATCCTGGAAAGTAGAGATCAAGAAAGTATTTATTGGTCAAAGCTTAAGTTACACAGGATGTGCCCTTGAATCAGATCCCTCCTCAAAATCAAGCACTCCTTTACTGACAGCACTTTGTAAATCACACTAAGAAAAGCACTCCAGATGGCAAGAGCTAACACATTTGAAATGTGGTCACTGTAGCTTTTTACCTGAACTGCAGAAGCAATCATGGAAGATGGACTGGATCAAGCCTTCCCCAATGTTGTAGGACTGAGTGAGTCAGTGAGCTCACCAATAAAATTATAGTAAATTAGAAATATGCTTATATAAACCAGAGAGGCAGAACTATAAGGCCCTGAGGGAAGGAAACTATCCACAAAACTAGAGGCTTTTTAAATTTAGATTTTCTAAATTCATTCTCCCTCCCCACCTTTTTTTTTTTCCTTTTCAGTAATGGAAGCCAAAGATGCATTAGTGCTACTTTCAACTTAGACTCACAATAACATAAATAAGTAGAAAAGATTGAATTGCAAGTCATACTACAAATACAAAATACTTATATTATCCCATAATAGTGCTTTTTGTGGGTCTAACTCGTGTTTTTAGAGAAGTAAGTACAAAATTCTTCTTTAAAAAATACATATTCCTGGTGTAGCTGAAGCTTTTCTGGAGATTTTTAAGTAGATTATTTCACTGTAATCCATTTTCATGGGTCCTACCTCCAACCCTATTAATCTCTTACAATTTAAGTAGTATGTCCCATGGATTATAGTTTCCTCTGGGAATGACTAGATTAGGATCTCAATTTTTGTATCCCTGATACTCTGTTCTGATAACACTGCATATTACTTAATCCTCAACTATGCTCTTGGTCTTTGCTTCATTCACTGCCATATCTGCAGTACCTAACACAAAGCCCTGAATGCAGCTGTCCAATAAGTATTTAACTTGTACTTGTTGCCCCAGTGTAAAATTAAAAGATCTATTCTTAATCAAAGTATTGAGGTTACCAAGAAAGTAAGTTCTACAAAGTAGAAGTTTGCCTCATTATTCCTAATTGAATTTGTAGCTTAGAGAAATACATCGTGAAAGTTGAGGTGGCAAATTAAAATGTAAGTGGAGTATCAAGAACAAAAAATTCTTTGCCTTACCTTTTCCACATCGCCCAGGCCCTCAGTGTCCAGAAGGACCAGAGGGTGGTTGGGCTTGGAGGGGTGGGGTACACACCACATCCAGATGCCTTTGGTTTCAGACTGCACTGTGGAGCCCAGACAGAATCTTACAAAGGAAGAGGAGAAAGTATTATAGAGTAACAGCAGATAGTCCAGGCTGCCCATAGGTTACATTGGTTAAACTTGTCAGAATGTGAGTGCCAGGTTGGGAGAAAGGAGATAGGTTGCTTTCATTTCAGCAAGAACAGCCTATCCAAATATTTATACATATTAAGGACCTTCTCAAGAAACACTTTATGTCCTCTATTTACCTCATTCTATCATTTGTAGTTCAAGTTATGTCACATTACAGAACTAATATAACCTCTACTGACCTTTATGTGTGTGTGTGTGTGTGTGTGTGTGTGTGTGTGTGTGTGTGTGTGTATTTAATCCTCATCCAAGGACATGTTTATTGATTTTAGAGAGAGGAAGGGAGATAATAGATAGATAGATAGATAGATAGATAGATAGATAGATAGATAGATAGAATTAGATAGATAGATAGATAGATAGATAGATAGATAGATAGATAGATAGATAAAATTTGACATGAGAGAGGGAAACATTGATTTGCTGCCTGTTATACACACACCAACTTGGGACTGAACCTGCAACCTAGGTATGTGCCCTCACCCAGAATCAAACCTGTGACCTTTTGGTATACAGGACAATGCTCCAACCAACTGAGCCCCCCAGCCATGGCTTCCCCCCCCCCCCCAGCCATGGCTTCACTTTTATATTCTTTTCTGACACTGAAGAGCTCAATCAATGGGAGGTATTAAAAGGAGACCAGAGGTCAGACATATGTTCTCCTCACTTTCCTCCTAGTGAGCCATGGTGTCCTAGTGCCTCTGTTCCTTTACCTTTGGTCACACCCCCTTCCATGCTATATCTCCTGTCTTTGCCACATTCTGTTATCCACTTTTGCTTGCCACATCTGCAATAGTAGTTTTAGAGTCTACCTGGCCATTGCTATTGCCACTGTCTGTATGCATCCTCATCCCACATTGTTTCTTTGTGCTGTGCTTATGCCCTTGTAAATCATCCCTCATTAAATGTTCTTAAGTACCCCCAAGTTGGTCATCTGAGTCCTGCCAGGACCTGGATAATACAGCAGCTTTTGTTGGATTTTTTCCCTCCCCTTTACCCTTGTATTTTTCTCAATTTTTTTTCTCTTCTAAAAAATGATGAGTTCTTTCCTCACTGCTTCAAATGGGGACAAAATGGAGGGGAAAACAGAAAAGACTTGTGAGATTCTTCTAGATACTCTTTCCAAAGGCAGAAATTAAATACACAGTGAGAGAGAATGTGAGGTATATGCCAAGGAACCCACTGATGATATATCTTGTCCCACATTCCAGGATTTTGACCGTCTGCCATATTCCAATGTCTCCTTCAATGAAGAATGAAAATGAACATGATAAAATACCTAGGGGAGGTTGAATCAGCATTCCTGAAGCCATTCAATTTCTACATTCAGAGTATGTTCCACAGACAGAATATAAAGCCTGAGGTGGTCTGTATTCTTCCACATGTAATAGTATTTGATTATTTTCTGACTAATCCATAGTAATCTGAAGTTCACATTACCCCAGCAAAGAAAGGCAGAGTATATTTGGAGGTCATTGGTCTAAGCTTTGGGAGGTAAAATAAGTTGTCAACAAAGAGAGAGAGAGAGAGAGAGGGAGAGAAAATTCATCAAAGTTTTGCATTGAAATGGAGCAAACAATTTATGGTAGCCCCATTGAAATATGGGATATACAGAATATACTGCTATTTGCTTTACCTCCTATCCCCTTTTAAAAACAACAACTATTGACAATATTTGTATGCTAGAGTTTAGAGCAGAAGTAATGTAGGAGAAAGGAGGGGAATACTTTCTGGAGCTGAGCTGACTAATGGGTGGATCTTTGATAGGGCTAGGGAACTCTTTATGAGTGAGATTTTGTGGACAGATGAGGTTGAAGTTATAAATCTAGCAATGAAACTTAGAAGTTTTCTTCACTGAGAGAAATGAGGCTCTTTTTTAAGGATGACCTCAAGAGAGGCATGATCAGCCTCTGTTATCACTGTCTCCAAGCAAATGGCCCTGCCCCAGAACAATACTCACCCTGGTTCTGTCCTGCCAGGCGGTTCATCAGCTAGGATTTTCCTGTCCGATACAGACCTGCGATGGCCACCACCACCACAGGCTGAGAGATCTTGTCTAGAATCTCCAGTG
>NW_005354414.1:26454-28355 GCF_000412655.1 Myotis brandtii | reverse complement strand
AGTGGTGAACAAAATGGATACCAATTCCTGCCTCATGAAACTCTATCCTAGTGGGAGGAGACAGACAATACAGAAAGCAAATAAGCAACATGCATAGTATATGTATATTAGATGAGTTTATATAGAGGGTGGTCAGGGAAAGTCTGCCTCTCTGAGAAAGAGAAATAAATGTGATCTTTGACCTTGAGGAGGACAGGGTTAGTGAATCTCAGAGCAGGAGAGGGCTGGAAGAGGGGAGACATTGAAAGGAAGAGGAAGAGATGAAAAATGTGGCTCCTTCTCAAAATACAATAGGACAACCCTAGCCAGTTTGGCTCAGTGGATAGAGCATCAGCCTGCAGACTGAAGGGTCTCGGGTTCGATTCCAGTCAAGGTCACATGCCCAGGTTATGGGCTCAATCCCTAGTGAGGGCATGCAGGAAGCACCCAATCAATATTCTCTCTCATCATTGATTTTTTTTATCTCTCCCTCTCTTTTCCTATCTGAAATCAATAAAAATATATTTTAAAAGCACACAATAAGACAAAGACAAGTGTCATATGATCTCACTCATATATGGAATCTAAAGAACATAATAAACTGATGAACAAAATAGATCCAGAAACATGTAAACAGAATAGACTATGGAATCTCAGAGGAAGGTGGGGGTGGGTGGATGGGAAGTGATTAACCAAACAACTTGTCTGCATATATGTGTAACCAGTAGACACAGACAGTAGTGTGGAGAAGGCCTGGGGGAGGGGGAGGTGCAGGATAGTAGGGGTCAAAGGGCAAAAGAGGGATCTATGTAATACTTTCAACAATAAAGATTAAAAAACACACAATAGGCCAAATCATTACTGGACCCAGATAAATTAATGGGTGCATGAATTTATTTAATTGGAATCAAAGGACATTATTCCTTACTTTTTTAGGCTGACAAGGAAGAGAGGCAGTAGGCAGCATGTTTTAGGGTGTGCCCAGATCTGCCAGAGTCCCACAGCTGGTGAGGCCCTACTTTGCTGTTTTCATCATAGTGGGTATAAGCAGGAAGAATTGCAGAGTTTATTTCTTGAACTGAATATTTAAAATTTTGGTCGGAATAGATGATTTAATAAAAAAATTTATTTTAAATGCAAGTAAACTGGAATACCCAATCCAAAAGCTGATAAGTTCAAATAAAGAAGTAAAATGAAATAGTTGTCTTATATGGAGGTAGTTGGTTTCCAAAGTTTATTCCTCAGGAGAGTCTGTCATCTGAAGAGATGGTGAAAACTACCCCAAGGCTTGACTTCTCAGCAAGAATTACAAAATATTCTGAGATGGTTCTTGTATGGATCACATGTTAGAAACAATGCCTGGTAAACAAGCACTATTAGATCTTATAGTTATTTCTAACAGTTGATCAGTGAGCATGAAATTGAATTATTCAATACTAGAGGCCCGATGCACGAATTTGTACACAGGTGGGGTCCCTCGGCCTGGCAGGCAATCAGGGACGATCAGGACTGTGGAGGTTGGCCAGGGGGAGGGATGAAGCGAGGTGGGCTGGCTGGAGGGAGGGGCCATGGGAAGTTGGCAGCCTGGGTAAGGGACTGTAGGAGGTTGTCCAACCACAGGAGGTTGGCTGTGGGAGCACACTGTCCACCAGGGGCCAGCTTCTGTGTTGAAAATCTGCCACCTAGTGGTCAGTGCACATCATAGCAACCCATTCACCAGTCCTTAGGTCAGTCAGTCACTTAGGCTTATAGATAGACTAGTAACCCAGTGCACGAAATTCGTGAACATTAAAAAGGAATTAATTGCCCTAACCGGTTTGGCTCAGTGGATAGAGCATCAGCCTGCGGACTCAAGGGTCCTAGGTTCGATTCGAGTCAAGGGCATGTACCTTGGTTGCGGGCACATCCACAGTGGGGAGTGT
>NW_005354414.1:11588-25215 GCF_000412655.1 Myotis brandtii | reverse complement strand
ACCCCACTCAGGTTCACACTTTAGAAAGATCTGCCTCCATGCTCCCAGGGAGGGTTCCTGCCTCAAACTCTGCCCTTACAGGAAACAGCTCCAGGAAACAGCTTGGGGGAGGGTGCAGCCATTGATAAGACAACCCCTGTAGGACTGACTACATTCCACTGGTTGCTGTTTGTCCCTATGTGACTAACACCACCCATCGTTTTTATATAAGTAGATAGATATATAGGTAGATGATAGATAGATAGATAGATAGATAGATAGATAGATAGATAGATAGATAGATAACAAAGCTTTGTGCTACCTTTGGAATATTAAGTATTGCTAATACAAAAAGAATCTGTGTCAATCTCTTAAGATTTAAATTGTCTGTAAATTAAGGTCCACCATTTCTCTCAGTTTCTCCAATGCTTAGAGGTGGGGGATAGAGGGAGGAGGTGGTGTGGTGGTGGTCAGGGACAGTCTGAGCAGGGACAAGGAGATGGAGGGGGAGAGACTCCACCAAGAGCCTCTGCAAGTGGACGTGATTTACTCCATCAATCCCATGAAGGGTTTAGCCCTTTTTCACATTTGAGGGAGGATGCTTTCCTCCCCCACCCCCACAATGGAGGGCTGTTAGTGTAGCCCTGGGAAGGTGCCAGAGGGGCAGCTCACCCTGGAGACAAGGTGGATGAGCGCTGGTCGCTTCACAGAGAGGTCTCTGTTCCAAACAGCGACTCTGAGCTGCTGGTAGCCAGGCCCAGTACTAGCCTCCCGCTGCCCCTCTGCTCTCCAGTGCCAAGAACAGAGGACAAGTTCTCAGCTGTCCTAGCTCTTTCCTCACATGTTCCTCCTGTGTCTGGCTCCTCCAGATATTGACTGTTCTCTTTAAAAGCTGAAAGTCATGCCAGATATTACAGCCAAGAAACTACGGGTCGGGTTGATAAGAACCCAAATCAAAATGCCATGTGCTTCTTTGAAGAACTGAATCATTGGGTCTCCCTGCACCCTCCTTTTTTTTTTTTTTTTTTTTTTAACTGAGGCAGGAGAGCAGGTGACCTGGGAGGAAAGTCGAGGTTCCTCCACACCTGTCCTCAGAATTCCCTCCTCAGGTGGCTTGTGTTTCCTGAACCCTCAATGAATACAGAGCAGCAGGCTAAATGTGAGCCAAGGGACAGCAGGGGTAGTTTTGTGAAGAAAAAGGCATGTTTTTTAATCTCCTGTCCTTAAACTTTTTCACTTGTTCAATTATTTTTGCTCAACATAATTTCGTTTCATTAGCAAGATAACAACAAGCAAAGAAATAAAAACACTGTGTATAAAATTATTGATTTTATAACCCAGACGAACTCACTATTCTTCTGTTACATATAGTTGGTTTCTTGCTTATATAGGGTGTCCCAAAATTCACGCAAGATTTGCAATTCAATTCAATTGCAAATCAATCTTGCGTGAATTTTGGGACACCCTATATAAGGGTGGATCCATATTTGGTAGGAAAGGGAGTAAAGACAGTCTGTTTCAAATAAAGCAATAGAAAAACACAAGTGAAAAGGCAAATATTCTGTCTGGCTTGCACGCCCAGTGGTTGGACTCAAGCACCTAGAGGTCACTTGTTAGATTCCAGGTCAGGGCACATGTCTGGATTGTCTGCCAGTAGGGGGCGTGCAGGAGACAGCCAATCATGTTTTTCTCTCATTGATGTTTCTCTCGATTCCTTCCTCTCTCTCTAAAAAAATATTTAAAAAACAACAAAAAATCCAAAAAAACAAATATTCAAAATGACCAAAACGATGTACTAATGTTTTTATAAAGCTGACAAATGTTACAAACATTTTGTCTCATCAGTTTGTTCCTTTCGGTTAAGGTAGTCTTATCATATTTGAATTTTGTTGTGAACTAGAATGCTGGCTTATATATTTTAGTTGAATATCAGGGAAATTTTAATTCACCTTTAAAAAAAAGCATCCCGTTGTACTGGACTATAGAACAAAAATTGTATCAATTCTTTGAGTGTCAATTCCACTTTAGCCAATATATTTCTGTGAAATGGTCTCTTTGATAATAACAGTAATAAATGCAAAAAACAGATTATGGAGACTTAATTTTTACAACACTAACAGAAATAGATTTATATTATGTTACATAAAGGAGACTCTTAAATAAAATAATGTCAGAAAATGAAATTTCATTTTGAAAGCTTTGAATCCTCCTTTCTTCTTTGATATGTGACTTGATACTACCAATCACACTTTCATCTGAAAGTTGCCTTTGACAAAATTATAATTTAAATGTTAAAATTGACTCTGCAAAAAATTATAGTGAAATTAAATGATCAATTTTTTATTTATTTGTTGTCTGTTTTCTTTAAAAATATTGAACTTATTGAGGTGACATTGGTTAATAAAATTATATGTTTCAAATGTATAGTTCTATAAGACATCATCTGTATATCATATTGTGTATTCACTACCCAAGGTCAAGTCTCCTTCCATCACCATTTATTCCCCCTTTACTATCTTCCTTCCCCCTCCCCACTTTGCCTCTAGTAATTACCATACTGTTGTCTATGTCTGTGAGCTTGTTTTTGTTTGTTTGTTTTTTTTGGCTGAATCCCTTCACCTTTTTCACACAACCCCCATTTCCCCTCCCCTCTGTCCACTGTCAGTCTGTTCTCTGTACATATGAGTCTATTTTGATTTGCTTGTTTGGTTATTTTGTTCATTAGATTCCACATATAAGTAAAATCATATGTTATTTGTCTTTCTCTGACTGGCTTATTTCACTTAACACCCATGTTTTTTTATTTTTGATGGCCCAGTAGTATTTCATTGTGTAAATATACCACCGCTTTTTTATCCACTCATCTTCTTATGAGCATTTGGGATGCTTCTAACTCTTGCCTATTGTAAATAACTGCAATGAACACAGGGCTGCATATATTATTTTGAATCAGTGCTTCAGATTTCTTCAGGTATATTCCCAGAGGTGGGATCCCTGGGTCAAAAGACAGTTCCATTTTTAAGTTTTTAAGGAAACTCCATACTGTTTTCCACAGTGGCTGCACCAATCAGCATTCCCACCAACAGTGCATGAGGGTTTCCTTTTCTCCACATCCTGGCCAGCACTTGTTGTTTGTTGATTTATTGATGATAATGATTCTGAGAAGTGTGATGTTATAACTCACTGTGGTTTTAATTTACATTTCACTGATGATTAGTGATGTTGAGAATATTTTTATATGTCTATTGGCCATCTGAATGTCCTCTTTGGAGAATTGTCTATTCATATCCTTTGCCTAGTGTTCGTTTGTTTTTGGTGTTGAGTTGTATAAGTTCTTCATAAATTTTGGATAGTAACTCTTTATCAGATTTATCATTGTTAAATATATTCTCCCACTCATTGTGTTGTCTTTTAATTTTGTTGATGGTTTCCTTTGTTGTGCAAAATTTGTTTAGTTTGATGAAGTCCCATTTGTTTATTTTTTCTTCTATTTCCCTTGTCCAAGGAGATTTATCTAAAACCTTTATCATTAAGAAATGTCACCGAACGGTTTGGCTCAGTGGATAGAGCGTCGGCCTGTGGACTCAAGGGTCCCAGGTTCAATTCCTGTCAAGGGCATGTACCTTGGTTGCGGGCACATCCCCCGTGGGGGCGTGCAGGAGGCAGCTGATCGATTTCTCATTGATGTTTCTAACTCTCTATCCCTCTCCCGTCTTCTCTGTAAAAAATCAATAAAATATACTTTTTAAAAAAAAGAAATGTCAAAGATTTTCCTGTATATATTTTCCTCTAGGATTTTTATGGTTTTGAGTCTTACATTTGAGTCTATAATCCATTTTGTGTTTATTCTTGTGTATGGTATAAGAAGGTGGTCCAGTTTCATTTTTTTTTATTATCTGTCCAATGATTCCAATACCATGTGTTGAATAGACTTTCTTTACTCCACTCTATATCCTTGCTTTCTTTGTCAAATATTAATTGACTATAAAGGTGTGGATTTATTTCTAGGCTCTCTATTCAATTCCACTGATCTGTATTTCTGTGTTTATGCTTGTATCATGCTGTTTTGATTACTATGGCCTTGTAGTATAGTTTAATATTAGGTACTGTGATACCACTGACTTTGTTCTTCTTTCTGAAGATTGCTGTGGGTATTTGGTTCTTTTGTGGTTTCATATAAATTTTTGAATATTTGTTCTAGTTCAGTGAAATATACCATTGATATCTTAATAGAAATTGCATTAAATATATAGATTGCTTTGGGTAGTATGGGCTTTTTAATTATCTCAATTCTTTCAATCCATGAACACGATATATGCTTCCACTTATTTGTATCTTCTTCCATTTTTTTCTTTAGTTTCTTATGATTTTCTAAGTACAGATCTTTTACCTCCTTGGTTAAATTTCTTCCTAGACACCTTATTTTTGCTGTAGTTGTAAATGGGATTGTTTCCTCAGTTTCTCTTTCTGATAGTTTGTTATTGGTATATAAAAATGCTGCTGACTTCTGAATATTAATTTTGTCCCCTGATACTTTAAGGAATTTATTTATCAGTTCTAGTAATTGGTTGGTGGAATCTTTAGGGTTTTCTATATACAGTATTATTTCACTGGAAAATGGAAGTAATTGACAGTTTACCTTTTCCTTTCCAAATTGGATGCCTTTTATTTCTTCTTATTTATATGCTGTGTCTAGGACTTCCAGTACTTTGATGAATAAGAGTGGTGAAAGTGTGCTTCCTATTTTATTTCTGATCTTAAAGGAAAAGATACCCATCAAGTATGATTTTGTCTGTAGGTTTGTCATATATGTCCTTTATCATGTTGAGATATGTTCTCTCTGTTCCCACTTTGCTGAGAGTTTCTATTATAAACTAGGGGCCCAGTGCATGAATTCATGTTCCTTGAAAGGAACTGTAGGCCATGAGGCTGCGGTGGGCACAGGGGTGGGTCTCGGCCCATCCTGCCGCAGTCCCCAGTCACCTGTCTTCCGGCAGCCCTGCTCCCAACACCGCCACTGCTCCCATGCTCTGACAGCATGGAGTGATTTGGGCCAGCACCAGCAGTGGGTGCGAGCAGTGGCTGCTGCCCCAATCACCCCTCAGGAGCAGGGGGAGGTGGAGAAACCCTGAGGGGCAATCGGGCTGGCTCCAGGCCCCAGCCGCGGGTGTGAGCACTGGGTGGAACTGTGGCACAAAGAATTTTCAGAAACCACCAGAGGCTCACCCTGATGACAGTGACAGGTGCCCCACCTTGGTCTGATGCCCCTGCTTACCTACTCCACCATACTGCTGTGGCCGACGCCCACCATGTTCCGTGAATGCCCCCTAGTGGTCAGCACATGTCATAGCAACCAGTTGTTCAGTTGTTCCACCATTTGGTCTATTTGCATATTAGGGTTTTATATATATAGATGGGTGCTGGATTTTGTCAGAAGCTTTTCTGCATCTATTGATAGGATCATATGATTATTATTATTCATTTTCTTTATAAGGTGTGTTACATTAATTGTTTTGCTGATATTTTACCAACCTTGTATACCAGGAATAAGTCCCACTTGATTGTGGTGTATGATTTTTAAAAATATATTGCAGGATTCAGTTTGCTAATATTCTGTTGAGGATTTTTGCATGTATGTTCATCAGGAATATTTGCCTATAATTTTCTCCCTCACTCTTTTTTTTTTAGTGCTTTTATCCAGTTTTGGAATTGAGATAATGCTGGCCTCATAAAATAAATTTGAGTCTTTGTTCCTCTTGAATTTTTTGCAATAATTTGGGAAGGATAGGTGTTAGTTAGTTCTTTGAATGTGTGAATCCATCCATGTAAGAACTTTTGTTTGCTGGAGAATTTTTATTACTGCTTCAATTTTGTTAGTGGTATTTTTCTATTCATATTCTCTGATTCTTCCTGATTCAGTTTTGGAAGACTATATGTTTCTAGGAATTTATCTATGTCATCCAGATTGTCCAATTTGTTGGCATATAGTTGTTTCTAATATTTTCTTACAATCCTTTGCATTTGTGAGGTGTCTGTTGTTACTTCTACTCTTTATTTCTGATTTCATTTAATGGAGTCCTCTCCCTCTTTTCTTGATGAGTCTAGTTAGAAATTTGTCAATCTTTTTAGTTTTTCAAAGAAGCAGCTTTTGCTTTCATTGAACTTTTGTACTGTTTTGTTTTTTAGTCTCATTGTCATTTATTTCCACTCTGATCTTTATTATTTCTTCCCTCCTACTTACTTTGGGTTTTGTTTGCTGTTCTTTTTCTAATTCATTTAAATGTAAAGTTGGATTATTTATTTGAAATGTTTCTTGCTTCTTGAGGCAGGCCTGTAGTGCTAATGAATTTCTCTTTCAGGATTGCTTTTGCTGTGGCCCATAGATTATGGGTTGTTGAGTGTTCATTTTCATTTTTAATTGTTTCAAGGTAAATTTATTTTCTTCCTTGATATCATTGTTGACCCATTTATTGTTTAATAATATGTTACTTAGCTTACATGTGTTTGTGTTTTTCAATTTTTTTCTTTCAATTGATTTCTAATTTTCTCCCATTGTGGTTGGAAAATGTGCTTCATGTGATTTTAATCTTCTTGAATTTGTAAAGATGTGTTTTGTTTCCTAACGTGTGATCTATCCTAGAGAATGTTCCATGTGTACTTGAAAATAATGTCTATGTTGCTGCTTTGGGGTGAAATGCTCTGAAAATATCAAATCCAGTGTGTCATTTAAGGGCACTGTTTTCTTATTGGGGCTGAGACCTCAGATCCTCACCACAGTGTCATGTGGATGCTGCCTCAGGCAAAAGGCAGTGAGCCTTCTGTGTCCTGCTGATGGGGGTTCAGCCTCCCTACTCACTCATAGCCCAAGCCATGGGGCCCTGTGTGATAGCATGGAGTTGAGGGCAGTATACCCACTGCCACCAGGTGCTTTTCCAGTGCCATTTTCATCACAGGCAGCCTGGAGTCCAGCACTCAGTCTTCAGCTTTGCCATTAAACTGTGTGACCTCAGGCATATGACTGCCTTCCTTGGCCTCATTTCCTTTTTATACTTAAAAGGCCCAACAGCTGCTCTTTGAGATCATTTGTGTTTGGGCATGCTGTGCATGGGAACCCTAGTGGGTAGAAGTTACCATGGTCTGCCTGTCCCACTCTCAATAGCTTACTTGCTCAGGGCCTGCGACAAGAGTTCTTTGTGAATGAGGCCATGTCATCCATTTCTAATTTGATTTCTAGAAATTGTGTACCAGGGCCTGGAGCACAGTATCAATTGGCTGGAGCCTCCTGAAAAAGTTTCAGACTTTCCAGCTTAGTAAGAA
This sequence comes from Myotis brandtii, assembly GCF_000412655.1. NCBI lineage: Eukaryota > Metazoa > Chordata > Mammalia > Chiroptera > Vespertilionidae > Myotis > Myotis brandtii. Next base: position 17,919 of record NW_005354414.1, on the reverse strand, counting down.
AAGCCAGGAAAGGGGTTATTGGCTCCAACTATTTATTGAGGCTGCTGTGATTATATTCCCACACTACCAACCCGTGGGAGCACTGGCTTCTCAAGCCAGCACACACTTCTGAGTCCTGCTCACAGGGCCAAGTGTCAAAGTAAGTTCCTCCTTGAACCCTGCTCACTGTACTAACTATTGGGAACTTAGTTCCTCCCTTATCCTCTGCTCGCTGCATCATTGTTGGAAGCACAGATCCTAACCCTGCCCTACTACACCAACTCTTGGGTCTGAGCCCCTCTGCCAGGGGCTGGACCTTCTTGAATGCTGGTGTTAGAAGGAGAAGCCATGAGAAGTTATAGGTGTATAAGAGAATCTTTATTGTAGGAGCCAGCGGCCATGTAGCCATTGCTAACAAGGAGCCACTAGACAAAAAGGTCCCATACAGCAGATAGCCACACACTGGCTAGCAAAAAAATATGTCTTTCTTACATAGCAGCAGCAGCCTCTGTACCCATAACCATTATCTGAGCAGCTGCACCTGTTGGTCAGTGATACATCTTCCCCATAATGCAGCCCCACATAATAGCAGCCTACTTTACATAGGAGCAGCCCTCATAGGAGCAGCACACTGTCTGGTCAGTAACAACTTTATACTACTTAGACAAAAGAGGCTTCTTTCCAGATAGTGACATCAATCATTTGGGTTATAGAAGGGTATGTTTGCCCAGTGCATAGATTGCTGCACCCTTGCACCTGCATATAGCATCTTAGCCTTGACCATTCTGATTAAGATTTCCATGCTCAGAGTGGCCTTGGTCATCTGCTGTACTCTAAACAAGGCCTCTATACTCTAACTGGCCTTGACCATCCGTCATGCTCTAGACAGGGCCCAACACCATCTTAAGGGGAGACTAAGGATTCTCTCAAGTGGGCCTGTGAAGAAGCTCCACATGGCCCATGTACATTGAAAGCAGCAGGTCAGGTACCGCTACAGGGCCTGTATGACCTTCACATGGGTGTTTCTCTCTTTCTCATTTCTGGGATGTGTTTGTGCTTGTATGTATGTGCATGTGCTCTGTGTGTGTGCTTTTATTCACATGAGGGTGCATCAAAGTTCCCATGCAGAAATGTATGCCCACCTGTGTGAGAGTATGCCCTCCTAGAGACCAAAGTTGAGACATCCAGAGGTTGGTTTTCTGCCCTCTCTGAGTTCACAGGGTCAATTGGTGTATCTTCTATGTGACTCTCCCTCTGTCTTCACTTCAAGTGCCCTGGGATCTAGAAGCCGGGGCAGGGCTCCTTCTGAGGGCATGCTAACCCTCCTCATCTCCTGGATGATCTAGGGCCCTTTGGTACCCCTTCCCTCAGCAACTGGACAGCTGAGTCAGGTTCCTTGCAGGTCCTCTGAGGGGAGGTGATTCAGGATGATGGGGTCAGGGAGCAGCTCTCCTGGGGGCAAAGGGCTGAAACCCTTGCCGGGACTGTGGACATGGTTATATGTCTGAGGGATACAGAACTGCAGGAATGGTCCTAATTTCACCTCTGTTTATCCTGTAAACTGCAACCTGTAAATAGCAGTTAGCATTCCTATTGTAACAAAATAAACTTTTATGAAGTAAATTATGTTTCCTAGCTTAACAAAAACTCCACATTATAGAACAAACAAACACACACATAATCAATAAAAAGCACTCGATTTATTTGTTAAAGAAATTTTGTTTGATTTTTAAAGCAAAGTTGTCACAAAATAAATAAAATAGAATACTAGAGAAGAGAGAGGGTATCCAACAAGGTAGAAATAGGCTGGACTGGGTTACTGTGGAGTTAATGACTTGTGGTTCACCTCAAAGATGCACTAACAATGGTATCTTCTGCCTCCTATATCTTCAGTAAAATCTACTACACTCACAAGTGCTTTTTGGATTGTCTTGCATTGGCACATGGGTGTTATAGCAGGTTTTATACCCAGCTCTTTCTCAAATTGCATTTTCATCCCCAAATTGAGAAATCACCTTGCCATGACTTCACAAGTCATGGCTGGGAGGAATCAGTCAATGACCCAGCATGGTCTCAGCTAGTCCTTGAAAACCACTCAAACCTAACAGAGAAACCATGAGAATCATTTTCCTGCATTTCTGTTTGGGGAGAAAAAGTAGTTTAGATGTCATGTTTCAGTTAGAGAAATGTTTTTATTTGAATATGCGATTCCAGCAAAGTATGTCCATCATGAACTAGCACATGAGAAAGAGTTGTGAATATTAATTACCAGTTAAGAGAATGGAAGCCCATGGCAATATATGTAGAAAATCCTTAAAACTCAACATAAAATTGCTAGTACTAATAAATGAATTCCATAATTTTGCAGGATACAAAATTAACATACAAAAAAACACAGTTGCATATCTATGCACTAACAACAAATTGTGCAAAAGAAAAATTAAGCAAAGTATCCCATTTACAGTAGCATCATAAAGAATAAAATACTTAGAACTAAATTTAACCAAGGAGATAAAGATTTGTACAATAAAAATTAAAACAATGATGAAAGAAATTAAAGCGCAGACACAAATAAATGAGAGAACATTTTGTGTTCAAGAATGAATATTGTTAAAATCGCCATACTACACAAAGCAACCTAAAGATTTGATGTAGTTCTTGTCAGAGTCCTAATGATATTTTTTTACAGAAATAAAAAGAAATTCTACAATTAATATAGATCCACAAAAGACCCTAAATAGCCAATGATATTTTGAGCAAGAAGAACAAAGCTTGAGGCATCACACTTACTGATTTCAAAATATATTACAAAATGATGGTAATCAAAACAGTATGATGCTTGCATGAAAATTGACAGCTAGACCAATGGAGCAGAATAGAGAGCCCAGAAATACATCCATACATATATGGTCAACCGATCTTTGACAAGGGTGTCAAGAATACACAATGGGGAAAAGTAGCCTCTTCAGCAAATAATGCTGGGTAAACTGGATATCTGCATGTCACAGAATAAATTGGACCCTTATCTTGCACCATACCCCAAAACTACTCAAAATGGATCAAATACTTAAATGTAAGATTTGAATCTTAAAACTGCTAGAAGAAAACTCAGGAAGAAAGCTTCTTGACATTGGCCTTGGCAATGCCGTTTTGTACCTGACAGCAATAGCACAGAAAACAAAAGCAAAGTAGACAATTAGGATTATAAAAATAAAAAGGTTTTTCACACCATAAGATACAATCAATAAATGAACATGCAGCCTCTGGAATGGGAGAAAATATTTGCAAACCATTTATCTGAGAAAAGGTTCACATACAAAATATATAAAGAACTTCTACAACTCCATAGCCAAAAAACAAATAAACCAATTTTAAAAATGAACAAAGTAACTGAATAGACATTTCTCCAAAGAAGACATACAAATGACCAACAGGTATGTGAAAAGGCATTGAACATCATTAATCACCAGGGAAATGCAAATGAAAACCACGATGAGATATCACCTCATACTTTCAGAATGTGTATTAAAAAACTAAGAGGAAGGAAAACAAATGCTGGCAAGAATGTGGAGAAAAGCAAATCCTTTTACACTCTTGGTGGGATTGATTATTGGTGCAGTCACTATAGAAAACAGTATGGAGTTTTCCCAACAAATAATTTTTAAAAAATAGAACTACCATATGATCCAGCGAGCCCACTTCTTGATATGTATATAAGGAAATGAAAACATCAAAGAGAGATCGGCACTCCCATGTTTGCTGGGGCATTGTGCACAAGGACCAAGACTTGGAGGTAACCTCAACATCTTTTGAAGGATGACTGGATAAAGAAAACCTGGTATTTACATACAATGGGATGTAATTCAGCCTTAAAAAAATAAACACTGCAATTTGTGGCAATATTCATGAACCTGGTTCATATTATGTTAAATAAAATATGCCAGACGCATATACTACATGATACCACTTTTATGAGGAATGAGAAACAATGAAAGTCAATGGAGCAGAGATTAGATTGGTGGTTGCCAGGGGCTGGAGGGTTGGCTGAGATATTATTTAAGGACATAAAGTTTCAGTATGTAAAATTGATTCAAGGCAATGATTTTATTATTTATTTTTTAAGATATATTTTTATTGATTTAAGAGAGGAAGGGAGAGGGAGAAAGAGATAGAAAGAGAGAATCATTGATTGGCTGCCTCCTGCATGCCCACACTGAGGATTGAGCCCACAACTGACCTGAAATCAAACAGTGTCCTCCTGGTTCATTGGTCAACGCTCAACCACTGAGCCACACCAGCAGGGCAAGGCAGCGATTTTCAATCTTTCTTTCCTCATGGCACACATGAACTAATTACTAAAAGAGCACTCTTAGGAATTAGTTTATGTGTGCCTTTAGAAAAGAAGGTTGAAAATCGCTGAATTAAGGAATTATTTTTTTAATCATTTAAAAATATTTTTATTGATTTCAGAGAGGAAGGGAGTGTTTGAGAGAGATAAAACATCAATGATGAGAAAGAATCATTGATTGGCCACCTCATGCACACCTCACACTGGGGATGGAGCCCGCAACCCAGGCATGTGCTCTGACCGGGAATCAAACCATGACCTCATGGTTCATATGTCGACGCTCAACCACTGAGCCATGACGGCTGGGCATTTTTTACTTCCTTTACACATTTCTGCTACTCTCTACCCCCTGCCTCTGGCAACCCACAATCTATTCTGTTAATAAATTGCCTGGGTTTTTTGAGTCCACATGTAAGTGAGATCATGTGGTATTCATCTTTCTTTGTTCTGACTTTTTTAACTTAGTATATGCTCTTAAGATCCATCCGTATTGCTGCAAATGGCAAAGTTTCCTTTTTTTGTTATGACTAAGTAATATTCTATTATATATGTATGCTACATTTTATTTTAAAAAACATATTTTTATTGATTTCAGAGAGTAAGGGAGAAGGAGAAATAGAAACATCAGTTATTAGAGATAATCATTGATTCACTGCCTCCTGCAGCCCTGCACTGGGGACTGAACCCACAGCCCGGGTATGTGTCCAGACAGGGAATTGAACTGTGACCTTCTGGTTCACAGGTTAATGCTCAACAACTGAGCCACTCTGGTCAGGTCACATTTTCTTTATCTATTCAGTTGTTGATGAGCCCTTAGAGTGTTTTCATATCCTGGCTATTGTAAATAATGCTGCAATGAATATAAGAGTACATATATCTTTCTGAGTTAATGTTTTGTCTTATTTGGATAAATACCAAGAAGTGGAATTGCTTAATCATATGGTAGCTTTATTTTTAATTTTTGAGGAACCTTCATGTTTTTCATAGTGGCAACATCAATTTCAGTCTCATCATCAGTGCACTGGGTTCCCTTTGCATCAGCGTTTGTTATCTCTTGTACTGTTGATAATAGCCATGGAATATTTTAACTCTGATGAAGATTAATTTAACAATTGTTTTTCTTATAAGTAGAGTGCATTTTATATGGTGTTAAGAAACTTTTATCTCCCCCAAGATGAAAAATTACTTCTGTTTTCTTTTAGAAGCTTTCTTTTAGATATTAACTTTAACATTTAAGACTACGATTCAGCCATAGCTGGTTTGGCTCAGTGAATAAAGCGTTGGCCTGGAGACTGAGGGGTCTGGGTTTGATTCCAGTCAAGGGTACATGCCCAGGTTGCTGGCTCTCATCATCGATATTTCTATCTCTCTCTCCCTCTCCCTTCCTCTTTGAAATTAATAAAAATATATTTTTAAAAAGACTATGATTCATCTCAAATTAATTTTGCATATTGTGTGATTTGAGTGTCAATATTCATTCCCCCCCTGAAAATATTGTCCCAACACAAAATCAGAAAAACAAAGAGAACAATAATCTAGTTTAAGTTTTACAGGATTATAGTTATGGGTCTCAGAGGAATAAAAATAAATTTATTTCAAGTTTGAGTTAATACTCCCCTTTGTATGACTATAGAAGCTACTCTTTGAACTATGGGAGGGAAAATAGACTAAGTAAAGAGAGTAGAAGAGAAAGAGGTGAGTGGCCTGTGGACAGGACAGTAATTACCCAGAAAAATTTTGTAGAAAGGGAGGGTAAAGCATCCACACATAAATCCATTTTGCACAGAGGCAAGTACTTATTCTACTAGTATCACAGAGTCCCATCTGTGCCCACAGACCATTAGCCACCACCCAATCAAGTACAGCCACTAAGAACTGTGCTCTGTCTGCACCTTTCAGTCAATTGTCCCAGGTCTCCCTTATTTGCTGCCAGCCCATGAGCAATAGACTACTTGGCAGAAGTGATGATCAATGTGTCCCATGGCTTTGTTCACTTCCATTATC
>NW_005354414.1:10850-11175 GCF_000412655.1 Myotis brandtii | reverse complement strand
AAACTTTATGGTTCAACAAAATTGCAAGCATCAGCCCTAGCCAGTTTGATTCAGTGGATAGAGCACTGGCTCACAGACACATTGATGTTTCTCTCTCCGCCTGTCCCCCTTCCTTCCGCTTTCTCTAAAAATTAATAGAAAAAATATTGTAGAGTGAGGATTAACAAAACAAAAAATAATGCAAACATCATGTTTTCATTTTCAGTTGAGAGGCAATTGTTTGACATAAGTTCCTTGTTCTTCTCAAGAAGCTGCTCACGTTCCTGCTCATTTTTCTGCTCACATTCCTGAAAGAAAAAGTGGAGACTGAACTCACACAATTTAT
>NW_005354414.1:0-10583 GCF_000412655.1 Myotis brandtii | reverse complement strand
CAGATCCTATTCTTGGCTTTCTTCACCCACATGCATCATAGTGTTCCTGGAAAATATATCAGTTTTTCCTTCAACTCTGATCTAGGTGGTGTGGATTCTCAAATATATATCTAAGAAGGTGAGAAAGATTAGTGAATTCCATTGGGAAGTTTACTACATAATTCAGAATCATGGCAGATGATTGATCAGGGAACTTAATACAACTCTCCAAAACTTGGTGGCAAGGTAACAGAAATAAGTTGAAGAGATCAGAGCCTGTGCCAGTCCATATTGTATTTCTGGGAGGATATCTGGACTCAACAATGACTCATAGTAGAGCCTGGAGAACAGGAAGATACAGGCAGCCTGGGTATGTAATTACATGGTTAATTCTGTAGCTGGTCACAGAGTATTACTTCATTAGGGTACCTGCAGAGATAAAGTTATACCAGGTTCTGAGAAAACAAAAATACCTTCACTCCACTCAGTCAGATAGACAGACCAGCTATTCTTCCACAAGGCAGGACTCAGAAACGATACTTATCTCTCATAATATTACAATGTCCTCATTTAAAAATAAGATTATAATAGTATTTACAACATAATATAACAATTAGATGACAGAACGACCGTAAAGCCATTGAACAGTGCCTGGTAGTGAATAATTATTGTTTATTAGTGATCTAATAATAAAGGATTCCATGAGATTTTATCCTGCAAGTAGTATCCTTTAGTAACCAGAGATGGTAACAGGTTGAAGCAGTAAGAGAATGTAGTGTCTACTAGTGATTGGGCTAGAAAAGTGACATAATGCTCTACCTTCTAAGCAATGTTTTTGATTCTGTACAGTTGAAGTTAAAATGGTGATGACAGAATTTAATACCTGAAATTTATGTTTTGCATTCCTCGCTTCCTCTGCACCTACCTTCTCTGTCTTCTCAAGCCATTTCACATGTTCCTGATAATTCTTTCCTCTCTCTTTCCAACTCTGTTCATGCTTTTTTTGTACTTCCTCCAATATTTTTCTTTTAGTTGCTTCAGATTCAGCCTTTATACGTTGCACTGACAAAGAAAAATAAGCAGAGAAACATGAGGATTAAATTGTTATGGCTTATTTTGCCTTTCACCCCATCGTTTTTGTTTTATTCTTATTTCAGAGAGAAAACCTCTTGTGATAGCTTTTGCACTGAAGAAGCAAAAGAAAACTGTAAACAACAGTTAAAAAATCCCCTTGAACTATGGACTATGATGATTTCCAGTGCATTAATGTTGTTGACAACATTTCAAGGGTTTCCCATCTATCTGGAATTTTTTTTTGAACAGCTTTACTGATGTATAATGGTAACACTATTAGATGTGCAGGAGGCAGCTGATTGATGTTTCTCTCTCATCGATGTTTCAAACTCTCTATACCTCTCCCTTCCTCTCTGTAAAAAATCAATAAAATATATTTTTTAAAAAATCTCCTTAAACTATGAACTATACTTGCTACTTTTTGCACTGCAATAATGATTTCCAGGGCATTAATGTTGTTGACATTCCTAGGGTTTCCCATCTATCTGGAATTTTTATTTTTTTGAACAGCTTTACTGATGTATAATGGTAACACTATTTATTGCCAAATGTATTTTTATCTATCTATGATACATGTATACATCTGATAAACCACCACAATCAAGTTAGGAACATACCTATGACTGAAACATCTCCTCATGCCCTTTGGTTCTCCTCCTGAACATAAAACCTCATCCCCATCACTAGGCAAAACCACTGGCCAGTTTCTGTGACTAGAGAATAGTTTGCTTTTTCTGGAATTTTACATAAATGGAATCATACAGTATGTAGACTTTTTTGTCTGCCTTCTTTCACTCAGCATATTTATTTTTATAACATTGATTTATGTATCAATCCTTTATTCCATGTTATTGCTTAGTAGTATTTTTTTGTATAGATATGTTAAATTTTGTTGTCCATCTATTGATGGACATTTGGCTTGTTTCCAGTTACTGGCTATTACCAAGAAAGCCGCTATGAACATTTTCAAACAAGGTATTGTATGTACATAAACTTTCAACTTTACTGAGGATATATCTAGGAACAAATGATTAGACTGCATGGTAGGTATTTGTTAAAACTTTTTAAGAAACTGACTAACTGTTTTCCAGAGCAATTTACCATTTACATTCCCACAGTAGGGTATAAGGGTTCCAGTTGCTCCACATTCCCACTAACACTTGAAATATTTAGTGCTTTTAATTTTAGCCTTTCTAGTAGTGCATGGTGGTATCTCATTGTGGCTTGAATTTCCACTTTTCTAATAAGCAATGATGTTGTTAATAACTGATAATGTTTATAATGTGCTTATTGCCATCCAAATATATGTTTTTGATGAGATATCTGTTCAAATTATATCATTTTTCCTCATATTTCAGATGTTTGCTTTTCCAATTAATGAGATATTTGTTGAGTTTTAAGAGTTCTTTAAATATTTTGGATACAAGTCCTTTATCTGATGTGTGATTTGAAAATAACTACTTCCAATCTGTGTCTTGCCTTTTCATTCAATGAAAAGTCTGTTGTTTCAAAGAGCAGAGTTCTTAATTTTGAAGTACAATTTATTATTTTTATATTCAGAGTGTTTTTAGCTGTTCTCACCTTCAATCTCATGTTGCATCTCTTCCTCCTGGTGTTTCCTCAATAACTCTTCAACCTAGTGATGCAGCATAAGTTAGAATTATGAAATAAAGACTATGAGTTTAAGCAAAACCCAGTAATACATGCATTAATTCAATATAGTTTTATCACCCAAATAACAATCATTGTAGAATTCAAATAGCTCTTTGATGTTTTTGTCCAGTATTTCCAAACCTTTGGACCTGGTAGTAGGAGTTTGTATCTATGTGCCCTTAGCAGAATCCCACTGGGGGTGGAGAAGGGTTGGGACTGGGTCAGGTCTGACAACTATGCCATGAATGTGTATCAGTCCTAGAGATGTTCTTTGGGAAGGATGGAGGTTTAGTTCTATTTTTCAGTTCCTCTGAGGTAGGATGGCTACACACATGTTACCCATAATGGGAACTGCTGACACTCGAGAACACTGGCAATCAAACTCTAGATAAGGACAAAATATGCATTTAGTCTGGACATGTAGAAAGAAGGAGGCTGATGTGGAAACAAATGCAGCAAATTTTAGAATTTTCAGCATCCCATATTTCATATCATGTGTAATCTGAGACTTTAAGACCAGTTAGCACTATATCAGGTGTTTTTGATAGGTGTACCAAACATCCTAAGAACTGAAGTCATAGTCACTTGGGGGCACAAGGAAAGCCTATAATCACCACAAACAACAGTTCAGAAGCCTGGAGCATGTTAACTGACCTCCCAAAACTCTAATACCATGAAAGTGCTTAGTCTTAAAGACTTAGGGCTTTAGAATGATCCAATTAACTTGACATTTCATGGAATCATTTGTAACTTTAATTAAAACTTTTGCTCTTCCCTTCATGAGAAACCGTTACTTACCTCTAGACTTTCTCCATACCACGCCCATACTTACTTTCTGCATGTACTCCGTGATTTTCTCCTGGTGTTTCTGTTCATTTTCCTTTTCTATCTTCATGTTCTCCTTCAGTAGGGCTATGCTTTCCTTGAAGCTTCTCTCTTGAGCCTCCATTTTTTGCTGTGTTTCTCTCAATGTCTGCCTTAGAAGCTCCTGTTCCCTTTTCACTGCCTCCTTCTTGGCCTGCTCAGCTGTTCCACAGTGGTTTTACAGAGAGAAGAAAATAACAGCTATACCTAGCTGTACTCATCAAAGGTAAGGGACTAAAATGATTTCATAATGGCAGAGAGGAATCTCTGAATATTCTTACTAACAATACCAGCAAAACATGTTTCAGAATGTGATGGAAAGGCACTGATTGCTTGAGGGAGCAATTAAACTCACCTGGTTATTTTTAGATTTAGCCAAGTTATTCTAATCCTTTTGTGGAAACACCTAGTTTCAAGATGGATTTGCTCTCACACATTAAAGCGCACTGCAGAACCCCCTCCCCCCCTAACCCCTCCCACTCCTGGCCCTCTGTGATCACAGCCCTGCCCTTTACCTGCTAGAGCCTTCTCCCCAGCAGTGAGGGCCTTGTCAGCCTGCATTATGGATTCCTTTGTTGCAGCCTGTGACTGCTTGAAGTTCTGGAGGACCTCCACTGCCTAAGGAAACAAGGAACACAGACTCTTCTTGTTGGGAAGTCATTGTTCAACAAAACTGAAAAATTGACCCTGTAAATTGTTAATCTTACTTAGGATCCCACAATGGTTCCCTTCATTCCATGGCCACAGTAAGAAATCCAATCACTTTAGTTAGAATAAAACACTTTTTGGCAACCTCTTTCTCAGCTTTACAGTCCTGACCTAATGATGTCAGCCACCACCCACCTCAGGTCATAGACAACCAGGTTTATGTGCAGTTCTACAAACACTCCTCCTCAATTGTTCACAGTATTTGCACATTCTTCTTCTTCTGCCTGGATGTTCATCTACCCTTTCTTCACTCATATTATCTATTGATACCTCAACTTGTAGCTTCTACCGCCTCTTCTAGGAAGCTTTGCTGAACTTCCTTCTGAGATTTGACTGGATGCCACATACATATACCTACCCTGCCACCTCTACCACTTACTGGCTGTGTGTTCTTAGGTCACTTATTAGCTTCTCAGTGCATATCATTTCTCAATTGTATGATGGGGATGACAGTAGTACCTAAATTCATACTATTCTGAAGATAGAACTAATAATCAAAACACAGCACCTAAAAATATACTTGGTTTAGGAAGTGTGTGCTCAATATATACTTGCCATCACCATCATCATTTTTATCACTATTAGTGCATACCTGTATGATAGCCATTATCCCCCATATCCAATTGGGACATGCAGGAGATGAGGAGTGGCCAGAGAAGATAGTGGAGTTCCAGAGTGATTTGATTTCTCATTAGCTTCATAAATTCTCTGAGCACCTACCATGTGCTGGGCAGTGGTCTATGTGCTCAGTATCAAGCGGCAAACCAAAATGGATACCAATTCCTGCCTCATGGAGCTCTATTCTACTGGGAGGAGACAGACAATAAAGAAAGCAAATAAGCCGGATGCATATATGTAATGATAGAAAGTGCTCAGGAGAAAACAAGCAGGAACTGAGATAGAGAACACGGGGGCTGAATTTATATAGAGGATAGTCAAGAAAGGCCTCTCAGAAAAAGAGAAATAAATGTGCTCTGTGACCTTGAGGAGGACAAATGTAGTGAATCCTGGGAGCTGTAGCAGTTGGAGGAGGGGAGACTTTGAGAGGAAGAAGAAGGCAAAGAATGAGGCTCCCTCTCAAAACACCACGATATAGATCTTTATAGGACCCAGATACAGTTATAAATGCAGGAATTCATTTATTTAAACTAGAATAAAAGGAAATTTTTGTTTCTGGGCTGGCAGGGAAGAGAGGCTATAGCTAGGGTGATTTCTGGTGTGCCCAGAGCTGCCAGAGTCCCACAGCTGGGAGAGGTCCTACTTTCGTGTATTCATCACAGTGGGCGTTTCATGCAATTAAGGGACAGAAAGCAGTCAAAATGCTTTGACTGTCCCTTCATGCCGGGAGCCGGTCCATCCTTGCTGTTTCGAGGGACCTGGCATATGTGGCATACTATTCTTGGTATGTTTGCTCACGCATACTGTTCTTAATATGTTTGCTCCCCTTCTTGGCGCTATGTGTTTTAACCAAGGTCACCTCTCCGAGAAAGGTTGTTTCCCCAGGTAGGGATTTTTCCCTGAAGTTAGGGAGGGAATAAAACCCCTTAACTAAGTGCCAGGCGGGTAGTTAATCACTTTAACTAAGAACAATCATGCTTAAGCTACATAATCTTTACTCCCTGGAATGGAGATAAGAGACGCCCTAACCTTTGCAATAGAAATTGAAAGGATTAAAATCAACTGATATAAATACAGTTGTAACAAGACAACAGAACGACAGAACTTGGACAGAACCTAGTGAGAGAACATGGCAAAAGATCCTGGACAGAACCTGGCTACAGAACTTGGCTGGAGAACCTAGACAGAACATGGCGGGAGAACCTGGAGAACCTGGCTGGAGAACCTAGCGAGAGAAACCATACACAGAACTTGGCTGGAGATCCTGGAGGGAGAACCTCGCTATGCTGATGAACCGAACCCAGTCTCCATGTCATTCCTTCTTCGCTGACTCCGTCCACACATTTGGGGACCCCTGGACCTGCTGGGGTTGGACCCCAGCACCTTCAATTTCTCAAAGACAATCCTAAGCAACATTCATGTGTTCCCTGCTTTTCTAGCTGTGTGCATTAAAAAAGTAATTTCTCTGTCTTAGTTTGTTATCCATAAAATGGCAACACTAAAAAAAACCAACACAATCTAATGGTCATTAAGGTCATTAGGAAGATTAAATATATGATAAAATTTGTAGTGCTCTTAAAATCATTGTGTTGCACACTGAATCCTATGTTAGTATTGATTAAAAATTGAGTGTCTAAGAGGGTAGGGAGGTTAAGTTATAAACAAAGGTGAAGATTTAGCTTTGGACTGAACAGTGACTTCTCTTGATCCAGTTGTGAGCACGTGGAGGACACATCCCATGAGTAGGACTCCGACAGGACAAGAGCAGCGGGGGGGGGGGGACCCTGGGGGGGGGGGGGTGAGTCCTGTGGGAGGAACCCAGAGCAGTCCTGGGATGTTGGAGCACAGATTCTGGAGTGGCTACCAAGCTTCAAATCACTTCCTGTCAATGAGACCTTGGAAAAGGAACTTACCTCTGTGAGCCTGCATTTCCTTAGTGTGATAGATAAAGCAAGAATTCCTGTCTGACTCATTCCTGTAGGGTCTGATAACACACAGGGTCTCAATAATTAATGATTAATGTAGTGTTAGGCATTATTAATGATTAATGTTGAAATGTGTGTATATGTTCAGTAAGCTGCAAATTGCCACCAAATAATAAGGTGTCTAAAATCTTTTTTCTCAGAAAATAACAAATTTTATAACACACTTTCTCTGTATCATTTCTCTTTTTTGTCTAAAGGTGATTGGGAGCAGAGTTCGGGAGTAAAACATTAAACTTCTAGTGCTGTGTTATAAGCAGGAGGATTTACAGAGTTTATTTCTTGGACTCAATATTTAAAATTTCGGGTAGAAGTAGATAAGTTAACAAAATTTTTTTAAAATGTAAGTAAACCTAAATAACCAAACCAAAAGCTGTTAAGTTCAAATGAATAAGTAAAATGAAATAGTTCTCCTGTGTGGCGTTAGTTGGTTTCCAAAGTTTCTCTTTAGGAGAGTCAGTCATCTGAAGTGATGATGCAAACTACCCCAAACCTTGACTTCTCAGCAAGTATGACAGGACATTCTGAGATGGTTCTTGTGATGCCTGGTAAACAAACACTCTTAGATATTATAGTTATTTCTAACAGTTGGTGATGAATTGAATTATTCTATATCACACAGCTTTATGCTACCTTTGGAATATTAAGTATTGCTAAATACAAAAATAATCAGAGTCAACCTTTCAGGAATTAAATTGTCTGTAAGTTAAAGACCACCTTTTCTCTCAGTTTCTCCAGTGCCTGGAGATGGGGCGAAGATGGTGGTTGTGGTGCAGGGACAGTCTGAGGAGGGACAGGGAGATGGAGGGGGAGAGACTCCACCAGGAGCCTCTGCAAGTGGATGGGGTTTACTCCATCCATCCCAGGAAGGGTTTAGCCCTTTTGGCATTTGAGGGAATATGGGTTCCTCCTCTCCCCATGGAAGGCTGTTTGTGTAGCCCTGGGAGGGTTCCAGAGGCGCAGCTCACCCTGGAGACAAGGTGGATGAGCACTGGTCCCTTCACAGAGAGGCCTCTGATCCAAACACACACTGAGCTGCTGGTAGCCAGGCCCAGTACTAGCCTCCTGCTGTCCCCTTGCCCTCCAGTGCCAAGTGTGCACTTCCAGTGTGGGGTGTGCATTTAGGTATCTGTTGTTGTTGATATTAAGGAACGTGGGCCTGGAAGAGCAAGTCTAATAGTTTAGTGGGAACCTACATGTCTTGGGTGCTGCAGACAGGGGACAAGTTCTCAGCAGTCCTAGCTCTTCCCTCCCTCACTCCTCCTGCATCTGGCTCCTCCCCATAATGACTATTCTCACTGGAAACTAAAAATAATGAAGATATTACATCCAAGCATTTAAGGGTCAGGTTGATTAGAACCCAAATCAAAATGGAAAGGACGCTGCTTTTTTGCTGTTAGAGAAGTAGGTGAGGAATGAAATTCATGCCAAGCCAAGGAGTTCAGAGGCAGAGTTTCCAGAAAGCAGGAACAAAACTGCTTGAGAGCACAGAGAGGTCAGATAAACAAAATGTTGGCTTTAGCGATGCACCACAGTGGGTTCTTTAAAGATAAAATTTTTAGAAACATAGTGGGGCCAAATTCTACTTGTAAGGCGTAAGAAAGCAGTTGGCACTAAGAAATTGGATCTAGTGAACCTTGGCTATGTTTTATTTTATTTTTAAGAGTTTATTTAAATTACAGTTGGCATTCAATATTGTATGATTTTCATACTACATAGTGGTTAGACATTTCTATAACTTAAGAAGTGAAACCCCCAATAGGTCTAGTACCCACCTGGCAGTCTGCATAATTATCACAATATTATTGAGTACATTCCCTAGGCTGTACTTTACATGCCTGTGACAGTTTTATAACTGCCAATTTGTACTCCTTAATCCCTTCCCCATTTTCATTCAGCCCCTATCCTTCATCCCACCTGGCAACGAGAACCTGGGTTACTTCTAAACCAAGAAATCCATTCTGAAACAAAGCTTATGTGTTTGACGAAAATGTATGGTGTTTTCAAAATAAAGTTCTTACCTGTTTTTTCTCCTCAGTGTAGGTTTGAGTGTTTTCTGTCACTGCTCTATCTTTCACCTGATGGTAGGGCTTTTATTCACCTGTCTGATGTCATGTGACTTTCCGGAATTCCTAAACACCCATTAATTAGAAGTGAAGGACTTAGAGTAATGTGAAACTGAAAGCACTGAGTACAAAGCAGTGATTCAACAACCATCAAAGGAATTTCTGAAAGTCATAGAAATGGAAGGGTACTTGAATTTCACAAAATTTCTTAACTAGTTCAGTTTGACAAAAGCTGTGGCTCCCTCTTCCTTCTTCCATACAGGGTAAGGTGTGTCACTGGGAGAGGCAGGCCACCAGTATTTCTCATGGCCTCCAGCACTGAGTTGTAGAGACTGAATTACAGGAGGCTGGGGATCCCAACCTGCACCCAGACCCACTCATAGGGTGAAGGCTCCAGCTGGTGCTTAAGTGGGAGGAAGGATGGGGACTGAGATTGCCTGGCCTGATCACCCTCCCACTGGCTGGCTGACTTGTAGGAAGGAGTTTCCAACCTGGTAGAGGCAAGTAGAGAAGACCAGAGGCTACCATCCCTGCCCAGGGAGGAGCAGTGGCTCAGAGATATTTTCCCAGGGAGAGAGGCAGCCCATAATCACAGAGATCTCTGAATTTCTTCCCCAAAGAACTCATTTTATTTGAAACAGTGTGGGGACTTGTAGAAACTTTATAGCAAATCGACTTTAGAAAAAACACAAAAGGAGGTTTTCAGCAGGAAGCAAGTGACCCCCGATGGTAATACAAATCCATATAGAAAAACAAAGAGCAACAGTAAGGGAATTGTGTAATTATAAAAGACAGTTTAAATACATATTTCCTCTCCTTTCTCCTATTAACTAGTTTAAGAAGCAATTGTATAAAACAATATGTATATAATTGTATTGCAGGGCTTATTTCATACTTAAAAATAATATATTTAGCAATAGCAGAATAAAGGAGGTCAGTGGTTACACAGCCTATTGAAATAAGAAGATGACACGTGATGTTAACGTGAACTCATAGGAATACAGAGAAACAGAGATTGTAAGAAAGTTACTATAACAAGCCCTATACATTTATTCTTCCTCCTTCAGCCTTTCTAAAAATGGAAAATCATACAAATTAATAACTATCAAAATGTATTGTTGGGGTTGTTACATATCTATATATATAAAAGGCTAAGTGACCAGCTGACTGGCCGACTGGCAGGTAGGAATGATGTACACTGACCACCAGGGAGCAGATGCTCAATGCAGGAGCTGCGGAGTGATAGCAGCTTTGCAGTGTGCCTACTTCCCCTCTGGGACCCCTCGGGGGATGTCGGAAAGCTGGTTTTGGCTCTGCATTGAGCGTCTGCCCCCTGATGGTCAGTGTGTGTCATAGTGACCAGTCATTCCCAGTCGTTCTGCTGTTAGGGTCAATTTGTCAATTTGCATATTACCCTTTTATTATATAGGATAGAGACCTGGTGCATGGGTGGGGGCCAGCTGGTTTGCCCTGAAGGGTGTCCCGGATCAGGGTGAAGGTCCCGCAGGGGTGCCTGGCCAGCCTGGGTGAGGGGCTGAGGGCCGTTTTCAGGCTGGCCACATCCCCTTCAAGAAGGGGGGTCCTGCTGCGGTGCCTGGCCATCCTGGGTGAATGGCTGATGGCTGTTTGCAGGCTGGCC
>NW_005354413.1:0-1033 GCF_000412655.1 Myotis brandtii | reverse complement strand
CTGAATCTCCTTACTTCTTTCTAAAACCCGGCCGACCGAGTGCAAGGTGATCACACGTCAAGGCGGTAATGGAAACAGACTTCTGGTAACTATTGAAATAAAAGCCTTCACTGAGTTGGGCTCACGTCATCGTGTTTATGAATTCTGCCCGTCAACGGATTGGAAAGCAGATGTCGATACGTGTTACGGGTTCTATTCATACACGTCGTTTGCCGGCCTCGGTGCGTCCATAGAGAAGTCTGTTTGCCTTCCAGCAGCAGAATGAGTGGCCATTGAGACTTGGCCCGGGAAATAGGATGAGGGAAAGGGTGTTAACCTGCCCGGCCGGTGTGGCTCAGTGGTTGAGCATCGACCTATGAACCAGGAGGGCAGGGTTCGATTCCCGGTCAAAGGAACATGCCCTCCGTCCCCAGTAGGGGGCGTGCAGGAGGCAGCCAATCCCTGACTCTCTCCCATCATTGATGTTTCTCTCTCTCTCTCTC
The DNA here is from genome assembly GCF_000412655.1 of Myotis brandtii. Taxonomy (NCBI): domain Eukaryota; kingdom Metazoa; phylum Chordata; class Mammalia; order Chiroptera; family Vespertilionidae; genus Myotis; species Myotis brandtii. The sequence goes on along the minus strand of NW_005354413.1, from coordinate 551 downwards.
TCTCCCTTCTTCTGTCTCTAAAATCAATAAAAACATCTATATATATAAAAGCCTAAACAACCGGCTGGGAGCTATGATGAGCACTGACCACCAGGGGGCAGACACTCAACACAGGAGCTTCCCCTGTGGTCAGTGCGCTCCCACAACCAAACTTCCGTAGCCCCTCCTCTCCCCCACCCCCCTGGCTGGCCGGCCCCAATTGGCCCCAATCGGCCCCAATCAGGACTGGGCAAGACGGCCCGGATCAGCCCCAATTTCCACCCAGGCGGAGGGATCTCCCCACCGGTGCACGAATTCGTGCACCAGGCCTCTAGTATTTAAATAAAAAATAAAGTGAAAATTAACCTGATGTTTGTTCTATGATATTTATTTTACAAGCAAAAATTTTCAAAACTAAATATTTTGCAAAATATTCACGTAGTGCTCCATAGTATCATAGACTATATGAAGGAACAGGTTACCAGAGTTGAAGAGGTAAAAAGAAAAAAAATGATGCCCAAGTCATAATCCTAGAGATTTTTCTATTTTGGGACCATAAACTATGAGAAGAG
>NW_005354412.1:0-855 GCF_000412655.1 Myotis brandtii | reverse complement strand
ACAAAACTACTCAGTTAAGATATACAAAACTATTGCCGTGGCCGGTTTCTGCTCAGTGGTTAGAGTGTGAGCCAGCAGACTGAAGGGTCTCTGGTTGGATTCCTGGTCAAAACTATCCTCTATATTTACATAATTTCTGAACAGGAAGAATCCAACCAAATTCAAATAATAAGGGTTCAATTCCTGCTCCAAAGTAACAAAGGACACACTTCTTAATCCTCCATGTTGAGTGTAGGTAACAAGGTTTTTAACTTCCTCTGAAACCTGAGAACTCTGAGATGAGTTATAGGTAAGTTAAAGATGTTATTCTGAATTGCCTTCATGTATTGTGAATGATCTTTAAAAAAAGAAGATTCACAAATAAAAAAAGAGGAAAATATTTAGAGTTACATCAATAATCTTTATAAAGGGGAGGAGAGACTATGTCTTAAATATGTACCTAATTCACATTTCAGGTTAAAATTGAATGAGAATAAGAACATCATTTTATCCTATATAATAAAACCCTAATATGCAAATCGAGCGAACTGCAGAACAACCGGTCACTATAACGTGCACTGACCACCAGGGGGCAGACGATCAACGCAGGAGCTGCCCCCTGATGGTCAATGCGCTCCTACAGGTGGAGCGCTGCTCGGCAAGAAGCCGGGATCATGGCTGGAAAGTGCAGAGGCGGTGGCAGGAGCCTCTCCTGCCTCTGCGTCACTGTTAACGACACCTCGGGGGATGTCCAGGAGAGGGCGAAGGCCGGGCTGAGGGACCCCTCCCCCCAGTGCACGAATGTTGTGTACCGGGCCTCTAGTAAGTATATAAAAGGAGTCTTAAAATAGATCAGCATTTGAAAATCAGAAGGGA
>NW_005354411.1:0-498 GCF_000412655.1 Myotis brandtii | reverse complement strand
TCTTATATATGCCCTGCCCCAGGATTGAACCCTCAATTTTGGTATATCTGGATGACATTCAAACCAACTGAACTACCCAGCCAGGGTGGTACTTATTCTCAATTAGAGGCCCGGTGCCCAAAATTTGTGCACAGAGGTGGGGGTTCCCTCAGCCCAACCTGCACCCTCTCCAATTGGGGACATCTCTCTCACAATCTGGGACCACTGGCTCCTAACCACTTACCTGCCTGCCTGCCTGACCACCCCTAACCTCCTTGCCTGCCTGCCTGATCTCATGCCCAATTGCCCTACCCTGCCGGCCAATTTGCTTCTGATTGGTCATTTTCTATGCCAGTCAGCATCAAAAGTTCCGCCTCCTAGGCAGCCATTGGCTCCTTACATTCACCCAGATTTGGTTCTGATTGGTCAGTTTCTATGTCAGTCAGCGTTAAAGGCTCCACCTCATAGGCAGCTATTGGCTACTCACATTCACCCAGATTTGGTTCTGATTGGTCAGTT
>NW_005354410.1:0-236 GCF_000412655.1 Myotis brandtii | reverse complement strand
TGAAAACATGCTCAAAGTCCCTAATCATCTGAGAGATGCAAATCAAAACAATAATGAGGTACCATCTCACACCTGTCAGAATGGCTATCATCAACAAATGAACAAAGGACAAGTGCTGGAGAGGATGCAGAGAAAAAGGAACCCTCCTTCACTGCTGGTGGGAATTTAGTCTGGTGCAGCCACTATAGAAGACAGTATTGAATTTCCTCAAAAATTTAAAAATGGAACTGCCATTT
>NW_005354409.1:0-760 GCF_000412655.1 Myotis brandtii | reverse complement strand
TCAGATGAAACCAGTTTCTACCTGAACCTTTAATTGTTCTTAGTTTAAGGAAAGCAAGGCTTTCTAGGATTGGCTTATTAGCTTAAAAATAAATCCTCGAGGCAAGCACACTTCATGCCCCATCCACATTTCTGCAGCAAAACTCCGCCTTAAAGCTCCACCCCTGACTAAATCAGAGGGAGGGGCCTTTGCTGTTTCAATATGGCGGACCCCAGGGGAGCGGCAAGTCATGTGGCTGTATTGTAGATAAACAGAAATCTTATTAGCAGTTTATATCTTTTATAATCATTTTAAAGAATATCAATTAAATTTAAACTGGTCCTTGCATCAAAAATCTTCAGTTGAGGTTACAAAATCAATCCAAACTGAAATCTCATTAGCTGTTTATACCTTTTATAATTATCTTAAAGAATATCAATTAAATTTAAACTGGTCCTTGCATCAAAAATCTTCAGTTGAGGTCACAAAATCAATCCTCCCTTCTCAATTAGACCAATAAGCAAAGGCATTTAGTTACCACAATTACACAATTTTTCCCAATTCAATCCGCAAGCGGCTCTGGAAAACCACATTTGAGCCTTGCAAAGCAGGTTCTGGCCTATCTGGTTTTTTTCAGATGTAAATTGACCACATTCTTTAAGATTTTGCTACAGGCAGGAGGCGACTATCTCCTTCCTCCATTAAGAAAAGGTTTTCTTAATTAACAAAGGACCAGTTTTCTTCTTTTTCCTTGGAAAAACTGTTCTTTATTATGGAAATG
>NW_005354408.1:0-651 GCF_000412655.1 Myotis brandtii | reverse complement strand
GGGCAGTTGGGGGGAACCAGGCCTGCAGGGGAGGGCACCAAGTCGGCAGGGGAGGGCAGTTAGGGGCAACCAGGCCAGCAGGGGGCCATTAGGCACTGATCAGGCTGGCAGGGGAGTGGTTAGGGGGTGATCAGGCAGGCAGGCAGAAGCAGTTAGGGCCAATAAGGAAGGTAGGCAGGCAAGCGGTTGGGAGCCAGCAGTACTGGATTGTGAGAGGGATGTCTGACTGCCCATTTGGGCCCTATCCCGGTGGGTAGTCAGACATCCCAAGAGGGGTCCCAGGCTGGGCTGAGGGACACACACACACCCCCGTGCTCGAATTTTGTGCACCGGGGGGCCTCTAGTATATATATAAAAGCCTAATATGCAAATTGTTTCCTCTGGAGTTCGACCGGGAGTTCAATTGCTCCTATGATGTGCACTGACCACCAGGGGGCGGCACAGAACAAAGGAAGGCCCTGGCTGGCAGGCAGCAGCCAAGGAAGGGAGGCCCAGGCCGGAAGTCAGAAGGCCCCAATCAGCCCTGATCGCCAGCCAGGCCTAGGGACCCTACCCATGTACGCATTTCATGCACTGTGCCTCTCAGTGTATCTATAAATGTCTGATGAAGATCATTTTTTAGTAAACCTCAATGGACTACAAAGTACAATT
>NW_005354407.1:125111-125520 GCF_000412655.1 Myotis brandtii | reverse complement strand
TGACGGTTTAGGACCGATACCAGGGATTGCTCCTAAAACAGCAGTCGGACATTCCTCTCACAATCCAGAACCGCAGGCTTCCTAATCGCCCCTAACTGCATGTATATAAGCCTAACCAATGGACACAGGCTCCTGCCAGCCTGATCACCCCTAACCACCTCTGCCTACCAGCCAGATCACCCCTAACTGCCCTCACTGCCAGCCTGGTTGCCCCTCCCCCCCGCCAGCCAGGTCACACTTAACTGCCCCACCTGTCGGTCTGGTCGCCCTTTACTGCCCCCCCCAGCAGCCTGGTCACCTCCAACTGCCCCCCTCTGCAAGCCTGGTCACCCCTAACTGACCCCCCGCTGGCTTGGTCACCCCTTACTGACCCCACCTGCTGGCTTGGTCTCCCCTAACTACCCCCTGC
>NW_005354407.1:112689-124914 GCF_000412655.1 Myotis brandtii | reverse complement strand
TTGCCCCACGCAGCCTGCTGTTCAGTCATTACTTTTACTGTGACAACATCCCAGACAATTTGCATATTCCCATATTATTAGCATAGATAGTCTCTACTTCAGTATGAATTCTGTATTGCTTAACCATATACATTGAATAACTTCGTTTGTCTCCCAAAGAAACAGTAAAAATAACCTTAAAATCTTTGTTCAGAGAGTTTCTAGCATTTAAGATCATTAACCACAATTTCTATTTATTTTAAACTATTTCATGAAACAAAATGTTTTATGAAACTCACAGATTAAGTAAAATCTAGCTATGTCTCAAATAATGAATGTACCATAAATGGGATATTACAAGTGTCTTCCAAGATCAAAGCAGTGAAAAATAAGATGATGCTGAGGGAGAATATACGTCATATTACACAGGAAAAAGGAAATCTGGGATTTTGAAAATACTATAAAGTAGAATTCTCACACTTTTCTGTAAGAACTAAAAATTATGCAAAGAGATCAATGGGGGAAAAGAAGACATGTGTAATACTTTCAACAATAAATAATTTTTTTAAATGAAAAAAATAAATTATGCAAAGAGCTGTCTTTATCATCTCTGAATTCTCAGAAACTAAGCTTGAGGGCAACGCATAAAAAAGATCCAACAAATAATTTTTAATGAATATATGGTAATGATTCTAATCATGATCAGGTTTTATATGTTATCATTCAGTGGAAAGGTGTAAAACATTAAAGACAATCTGACACCTCTGATGGTGAAGAATAATGGAGACCTCAGCCTCTTTCTAGAACATCACAATGACTGAGGAATATTTTCCCTAAGATTCGAGAAAATCCCGCTTGTTCACAATCTAGGTGTTGCCATTTAGAAATTGCTAATGTCCGTTTCATTGTTATTAAGTTTTTCTTGTGAAATTATCGGTCATTAAGAAAATACAGATCCTTCTATATATATTTTTTTTGCTCTGATTTGAGGCTACCAGCGCTTAAATATTCTATTCTAAATTGTGTAGCAATTCAGACTGCTGTTTAATCCTTGGTGTCTTGAGACACCATCTCTGTGGTGACTTTTGTTTATTCATCAGCTGATCCCCTGAGTCCATTGTAAAAGGAGCATATAAAATATGGATAGCCCAAAAAACATTATTTCTGTACAAAAGATCACATCATCTTGCCCACCAAGCTTGGAAGAAAATGACATAAGCACTCATTGCAACTATAGCTTATTTCACGTATCAAGATAATACTTCTCTAAGTGGTGTAGGTAGAAAATTCTGGCACCCTAGATCCTTAGAGAAATTTGGATATGTATATAGAAATGGGTTGATGTATGCCCTCTTTTGTTAATATTGTAGGGGAGCTCTTGGAATTATTTTTTATTATCAACATTTTGGATATTTGGTTAGAAACCAAATGACAGAGATGAAGCATCACGAAGGCTTTTGAAAAATCCCAGCACACTGATGTTTAAACAAGTCAAAGAGGCATTGTAAAGGACATTGACAAGTATCAGTCATATCTACCAAAAACGTAAGTATGCCTTTGATAGTTTCTTTCAGGAATATAGTTTTGCCTCAAAAATGTATACTAGTATTTATGCTTTTAAAAAGTAATCTGAAGTATGTACAACACTATGTAAAAAGAAACTGAACCTCTCAAATTTTACAAAATATATAAATGAAGCAAATTTTAAAATACTATAATTTACTTATTTCATGCAACATTATTATTCATTGTGACAAATATTTTGTGATTAATAACACTACATGATTTTTGTGTTCTTATCTAGATACCTTCTAATACCATTTTAAAAATAAATTCAAGCCCACTGATATGGCTCAGTGGTTGAGCATCGACCTGTGAACCAGGACGTCATGGTTCGATCTTGGTCAGGGCACATGCCCTGGTTGGGGGTTCAACCTCCAGTGGGGCGGTTCAGGGGCAGCCTATCAATGATTCTTTCTCATCATTGATGTCTCTTCCTATCTGAAATAAATAAAATAAATAAAAACATATTTAGAAAATAATGATACATTCAAGAACAACATGTAATCATTTTTTTGTACAAGATTCCAGAAACTTTATTAAATGTGCTTAAAGAGATAGATATAAAGGGAAAAGACAGAAACAATGCACAAAGAGAATTAATGTTTGAAAGTGGGAATGTATCCGTCCCTAAATTTTATAGATAAAATTTTGAATAAGTTCATTAAGATATTAAGTTAATTGGCTAAGCCTGAGAAAATATTATTCCTTTTAAAAGCTCTGAAACCCACGAAGAACATAGAAAACAAACAAGTCATACAGACTTAGGCAGACTGTCTAAACATTTAAGTATTTTAAAAAATGATCTTAGATAACAACGATTCTAAAGCTTTTATGGAAAATAATCATTTCAAACAGGAAAAATAATTAAGCAAATCTTGTATAAGATCAAGAATTATCACTTGTTCCACTCTTCCTCAGTTACCTGTAAACTGCCCATTCTCACTTCTGAAATCTAATACCCCATTCCCCACCTTTCTCCTTTGTCCAAAAATGTCTTATATATCTATTGTTGCCTCATTGTCTTGGGAATTTTTATGGAATTATCAATGTCTATGTGAATACCCCATGCACATGTATTAAAATATAATTAAACATAATTATCTTGAAAGCCACACATGAAATAAAAAAGAAAAATGTAATCATCTTTGCCTCCCCAAAACTTAACTTTAATACTGAGCTATTACCTTTTTTCATTTTTGGTCTCCTCAAAAAAATAATAGGCAATATTGTGGGAGAGTTCTAAATCATTTTAGAAATAAGTAAGAACACTTGTGGTTTACAAAAATAAAATTAAGACAAGTAAAGGTCCTGCTTTAATATCAGGAGCAGACTCAGGATAGGTAGATGGTAAATAAAAATACACTCAAGAATATACTTACAATCTTACAAAAGACCATTAAACAGATTATTAACTAGAATTAGAATACCTTGCCATGACAGATATTGGAATACATTGGGTACCCTCCCATTCATTAAATACCTCTCTATACTATTATCAGAAACACATTACTGTACCAGGTGGGCAACTTAGTTGTCTCTGTAGATTGTAAGTTTGAACGGAGAAAAGAAAAGAAATGCTTATTTAAGATAGTACAGTTAAAAAATGTATGCCCTCGCCAGTTTGGCTCATTGGGTAGAGCGTTGGACCACAGACTGAAGCATCCCAGGTTCTATTCCAGTCAAGAGCATGTACCTGGGTTGCAGGCTCAATCCCCAGCTCTGGCCGGGGTGCATGCATGAGGCAACCAATCTATATGTCTCTCACATCGATATTTCTCTCTCTGTGTCTCTCCCTCTCCTTTCTACTCTTTCTAAAAAATAAAATCAATGGAAAAAATGTCCTTGGGTGAGGATTAACAAGAACAAAAAAGTATACAGAGAGCAACAAAGAATATATATCTTCAACAACTATTGTGGTATGGTAAGGAAACTTTCAAGAGTTTTATTTGAGTAGGTAATAACCTCTTATTTTATTGTTTTCAGGAATATATCAAAATATTCAGAGGACAAAGATGTATACTGAAATGTGTAACAATACAATTAAGAAAATATAGGAATAATGAATAAATATATGCCATAATACATGAAAGAATTTTTAAAGTATTTTGTTTCTAGGTACTACAAAATTATTTTTCTCTAAAAGAAAAAGGCAGCAATGAGTTTTTTAAAAAGTGTATGTGCATGTGTGTGCTTTGTTGGTGTCATGACTTCCTTATTTCTTCATCTATTTTACAGCTAAAACTAAGAATATCATTGAAAAGCAGGAACACAATGAGAAATTACACAGAAGTAACAGAGTTTATTCTTCTTGGATTGACAAGTGACCCACAGTGGCAGGTTGTACTTTTCATGTTTCTCCTTGCTAACTACATGCTCAGTGTGGCTGGAAACCTGATCATTATTGCTCTCACCCTTTCAGATCCCCATCTGCAGACACCAATGTACTTCTTCCTTCGAAATTTCTCAGTCCTAGAAATATTATTTACATCAGTCTGCATTCCCAGATTCCTTGTCAGTATTGTGACGGGGGACAGAACCATTTCCTACAATGGATGTGTGACTCAGCTATTCTTTTATATTTTATTTGGGGTGGCCGAATTTTACTTTCTGGCTGCCATGTCCTATGACCGCTATGTGGCCATCTGCAAACCTCTACATTACACAGCCATCATGAGCACCAAAGTTTGTATGCTTCTTGTCTTTAGCTCCTGGTTTATAGGATTGCTGATCATCTGTCCACCAATAATTCTGCTACTGCAATTGGACTTCTGTGCCTCCAATATAATTGATCATTTCCTCTGTGACTCTTTTCCAATTCTGCAGCTTTCTTGCACAAACACTCGCTTTCTAGAACTCATGGCATTTTGTTTAGCTGTTGTAACAATCATGGTCTCCTTAACACTAGTTACTCTCTCCTATACATATATCATTGGGACAATTCTGAGAATTCCTTCCATGAGCCAAAGGAAAAAAGCTTTTTCCACTTGTTCCTCCCACATGATAGTTGTCTCCCTCTCTTATGGTAGCTGCATTTTCATGTACATTAAACCTTCTGCAAGGGAGAGGGTGACTTTAAGCAAAGGAGTAGCTGTGCTCAATACCTCAGTGGCTCCTCTCTTGAATCCTTTCATATATACACTCAGAAATCAGCAAGTGAAGCAAGCCTTCAAGAACATGGTCCAGAGAATCGCCTTTTCTTCAAATAAATAAAAGTGCTTGTGTGATATGTACCCCTGAAAGCAAAGCTGAATTAAAATTCTCTGTTCTTCTCTAGGTAAATTCTTTAAGTACCTAAATTCTTCCTTTTAGGTAGATATGCTTACATACCATCAATGCCTAAAAACTAGGTCCTAAGTCTTTAAAGTTATATAGATGACGGTAAATCTCTTACCTCTGTAATAAAATTTTAGATAAAGTAATAATCTCCATTGTTTCTCACAGTAAGGTAGATTATAAATTCATTAAAAACATTTAAAAATTGCTATCATATAAGAAACCTACTAAAAACCTCATTTAAATATAAAACTTATGTGAAATAAATAAAAATATGAGCATTAATTGATATCTCTCCAATGTTTTCTTCTGTTTCCAAGAACAGAAGATTAAAAGAATTATTAAAATGTCTACTTGAATTTATCGATGAGATATAGTTAAAACATTAGAAAAATTAAATAGAAATTAAATAAATATGCTGTGAAATATATTATATTTGCAATTGAAAATGAGGTTGTATTGATTTTTGTATTTGTTTTCCTAGAAAAAAAATAGTGAAGTTCCAGTGTAATAGAGGAAACAGAATTTGCCTTTTTTTCCTTTGATAATATTTCCTAAAATAATAGATTATTTAACTAAAGATTTCCTTATGTCTGCCAATCATGTTTAAAAAGGAAAACTGTGGTCTATAAAGGCAAATTAAGTTATCTTGATAAAATTCACTTTATATTCAGACTCTTTCAAATATTACAAAAAATAATCTTTTCTATTGACATGAAGAAAATGAGAAACTCAGAACCCAGAATGGTGTGAGATACTGACTCCAGGGAGTATCCTAGAAATGATAATATGTAAATTACTTATGCCTTAGGTTTGTTTTCTTTTGTTTATTAACACATCTACAATACTATCTTTATCTTTCCATTGTCTTTTTCACAGTTCTATCTCCCTCACTCATATCTGAGAAAATGACTCTTGGAGGACTTTGAGAACTGTAAAAAATATGTTCACATCTAGTTCCTATAGTTGATGAGTCCCTTGACTCTAATAAATTACTAAAAAAAATGGTTGTCTTGGAACAGTAGATATAATTCTAACTAGATATAGGGTAACTGAATTTGACTTCTTGATTTGCAGCTTGGACTGATTTATACATTAACATAAAAAACTCTACATATTTTCCAAGTCCGCAATAGAAATGTCCTCTCTTATTGCTCATAGACAAGAATGTCCTTAAGCATTCACCTCTTTTTGACCATTGTACTTTCAAGGAATTAGTTACATTTTTTCCCCAACATACTTAGCATAATACTACTACAAAATGAAAATTAAAACCAATTGATTATGTATTGCTTATTAGAGTTATCTATAAATAAATAAAACAGTACAAGTTTGCTTTTATAAGGTTAAACAAGTAAATGGACATGAAAAGTGAAAATCAAGAGTGGAAAAGCATATGCATATGTTAACTAAATGAATGTACATTATATGTATGATACATATGATAGACTAGAGGCTCAGTGCATGAAATTCATGCACTGGGGTGGGGTGGTCCCTCAGCCTGGCCTGTGCCCTCTCACAGACTGGGACCCCTCGGGGGATATCTGCCTACCGGCTTTGGCCTCATACCTACCAGTCCAGGGCGCTCACAGTATGGGATCCCTTACCACCTGCCTGCATAGGAGGCAGGAGAGGCTCCCACCTCAGCTGCTGCACTCCCCAGCCATGAGTCTGGCTTCTGGCTGAGCAGTGCTCCCCCTGTGGGAGCCCACTGACCACCAGGGGGCAGCTCCTGTGTTGAGTGTCTGCACGCTGGTGGTCAGTGCACGTTATAGCAACAGGTAGTTCCATTGGTCATTCTGCCATTCAGTCAATTTGCATAATAGGGTTTCATTATATAGGGTGGGTATGTAGGTAGACAGGAGAGAAATAAAGAGAGGAAAATAAGAGGGTAAGAAAAGTTGATCCTGCTGATCAATAGGAAATTATCTAAAGAAGTTGATTCTCATATTCTAAGTCAATAAATGTAGACATATGAAAAATCACTATAACTCTTTCCAAAAGAATTATTTTTATGCTTTAAAGTAAAATGCTATGTTTTTATTGATTTTTAGAGAGAGAAGAAGGGAAAGGGAGAGAGAGAGAGAAGCATTGATGTGAGAGCAGAACATCAATCGCTGCTTCCTGCATGCCCCCTATGGAGGATCCAGCCAGCAACCTGGGCATGTGCCCTGACCAAGAATCGAACTGGCATCCTCTTGGTTCATGGGATGATGACTAACCAACTGAGCCACACTGGCCAGGGCAAAGTAAAATACTATTTTGAAGTATTGTGAAACAATAAAGCTTTGATTACAAATGTGATGTGTGGTGAGAAATATAACAGATATATTTTGGAAGTCATGTTTTTAGAGGATTTCAAAAGGTATACTCACATTTAATATCACATTATATTATTTCAACAATACTCTTTCTTTAACCATAGGGAAATTATATGTATATAATGATTACACAAAATACATTTGTGCCATAACACTTTTTAATTACATGGAATTACTGTCACATTATTGTGTTATGATGATAGAAAACAAAGTTATTTATTTTTATTGGTGAATAATCATCTTGAAAGTTGACTCTGACAAGCATAAAGTTAAATAGTCACTTAGAATAAAATTTTAGTAATATTATTGCAAATTTGAAATTCATTAACTCATATTCCCAAGGGTCATTCCTCAAATTCTGGATATTACAGAATGCTCTCAACAGGGTGGTAATCATTCAGGGACTGTTGAGTCCCTTGGTATCAAAATAACAAGTGACAATTGGCTAAAGAAAAAGTTATAATCATTAAAAGCTACTGATCACAAAATCTCAGTAGCAATCAAGCAATAAGAAAAGTTTGGAAACCCTTATTTTGTCTTAGATGTAAAAATAATAAGCCAGTTAGAGAAATACAAGTATCACATGATTTCACTCATATGTGGGATCTAATGAATAAAATAAACTGATGAACAAAATACATCTAGAGACATAGAAGCACCAAACAGACTGTCGAATCTCAGAGGGCAGGCAGGTGAGGGGAGGTCGGTGGGAAGAGATCAGTCAAAGAACTTGTATACATATATGCATAACCCATGGACACAGACAATAGAGTGGTGAAGGCCTGGAGTGAGGGCAGGGGTGGGCTAGAAGGGGTCAGTAGGGGGGAAAGGGGGATATATGTAATACTTTCAACAATAAAGATTTAATTAAAAAAATAAAAATATTCAGAAGGAAAAGTGAACACAATAATTGGATAATTAGAACAGAAACATAAAACACAAATTATTTTTTACTGTCCATCACATTTCTGCCTTGATCATAACCAGACTTCCTGTACTTAATTTAGTTCCTTTAAGTAAGAATAGAACAAATGTTATAACATTTTTCTAAGATAATCTACTCGAGTTTCTATAAAAAAGTAAACCACATTTTTTTTTATTTAGAAGCAACTTTATTACTCATGAGTGATGACAGCATTTTTCAGTTCTCTATAACTACATTTTATATTATCCATTTTTTCATAAATATTTTATTTACTTCTAATTCATATCATGCTCAGGAAAATGTTTTAATATAGTCTTTTAACAATTCTATCTTCAATCCCTCCTTACATTTAAATGTAATGGTGAATAGGCAGAGGAGGAATTGCCTAAGAGCACAGGAAGAATACCAGTTTTTGCTTTGAATAAGGATTTGAGTGGGACAGCCAAATGAAATTAATTTTCACTTGAAATAACATTTAGAGACTATTGAATAGAGCATGGTTTGCTTTCTCCCTTTATGCAGCCAAACATACTATTAAACAAACTTCTCATGAAAGAATTACTGTTATGAACTACGTATTAGTTAGGAACTATGTGAATAGATTTTATAGCACATTCAATTGCTTAAATTTTGCTCCTTTTATTATTACTAAGGAGATTATTGAAAAGCATTAAATATTTCTTAAGAAATTCGTTGATTTATGAAGTTGAGTGATCTGATGATTTCTAAGTTAATGATGGCTGAGTACTCTTAGATAAGAGCAATATGCAGTCCGAATGAGGCAAAACTTTATATTATTAACCACGTTACAAGGAAGTGGGGAAGAAAGGGGTCCTAATATATGGTGACGGGAGAAGATTTGACTTTGGGTGGTGGGCACACCGTGCAATATACAGTTCTTGTAATATGGAAACCCATACCTGAAACCTGTATGATAATGTTGAACAATGTCATCCCAACAAATTTAATTTAAACAAAAACCCCTGTTCTCATAAGACACCTTAACTTCTCCATTAAAGAATTTAAATTGGGGGACCTTACTCATAATAAGAGTTATTGCCAGAAATAAATATTTATGTCCTATCTGTATATCAGGACAAGCATTAATTTATTGAACTACTCTTCTTATTCTTTGAGTTGCCCTCTTTCCCTCTGAAGGTCCAACCCCTGTCCCATTCCTTAATTCAAAGTGTCATCTATACCTCATGGTACCTTTCTGTCTTCAAACCTCTCAAGCATGTAACGTTCCTGTACATACAAAATTAAATTTGTTTTCCCCCCATGAATCTGTCTCAAGTAAATTTGACTATGAGAGCACCAATGGAGCCTTTGTAGGGTAGAGGAAAATTCTTCTTTCCTAATAGATTCAACATTCCTATACTTCACTATTTAATAAAGGAAGAGAAAACATTAAAATATTATCAATAAATTCCCCAGAGGTTCTTAGATATAGACATATATATATACATTTATACACATATACATTTATATATGTAAATACTTGCACTTAAATATATACATTATATATATATATACACACACACACACACACACACACACACACATTTATAGACACACACAAAATGTGTGTGTATGTGTTAAAATAAACTCAATCTTTATATAAAGATTTGGGAGCTGCAAGAATACATGCATGTATTTTTTTAGATGACTTGAAGGTTATAATACAACTAGAGGCCCGGTGCACAAAAATTTGTGCACTGGCGGGGGGGGGGTGTCCCTCAGCCCAACTTGTGCCGTCTTACAGTCTGGGACCCCTTGGGAGATAACCACCTACTGGCTTAGGCCCGCTCCCAGGGTGGCAGAAGGCAGACCCAATCCCACGGTGCCTGCCCCGCCTCCCCGGGTCGCAGATGGCAGGCCCAGATGGCCGCGACACGGGTGGCGGAGTGCGCTGTCCCGCCCTGCCGCCCCAGGCCGCACACGGGATGGTGGCGGGTGGGTGGCAGCTCATGCTGTGCTGCCCCGCCTGCTGTATGCAAATTTAATGGCGGACATCTTTGTTGGGTTAATTTGCATACTCTTCTGATAGGCTGATGGGCGTAGTGAAGGTACAGTCAATTAGCATCTTTGTCTATTATTAGTGTAGATGGGTCTTTAGCTTCTTAATAAAGAGAGGAAACTCTCATCTGCATATACTATGAGTCACATATTGGCACTACTATAATAACCACACAATGAAATTTAACATTGAAAATTATCATTCTCAATTTCAGAAACTTCCTAAAACTGTTTCCAAGCACCAAGTTGGGTTTTTGTTTTATAGTAAAGGAGAAGCATTGAAGGGTTTTAGTAAGTAGAAAAGTAACTCTGGTTGCAATGCCCTAGGGCAGATTGAAGGAAGATTAGGGTTTTGCAATAGTCCAAATAAAGAATGGTAACATTCAAGACTAAGATGTTAGTATTGAGGATGAAAAAGTAAACATAGGAAGACATTTTCAAGAAATTTGAAATTTTCTTGATGTGAGAGTAGGGCAAAAAATGCAAGTCTTTGGAGGGAAAATAAAGCAATGACACTCAGGAATCTGGTTTAAGAGGCATAATTCCTTGTGAGATTTTTATGAAGATGGGGAATGGAAGTAGATAGGTGGTACAGAGAAGCAATGAGAAAAGGCCAAATGCTGCAAGGTCAGTTTTAGGATGAGGTAGAAATAAGAAATAAACCACATGCAGGAATTTTGAATTACGTCATGGCATCAGCTGAGAAATGTGAAATGAATTTAAATACATAAAATTATCTCTTCTAATACCAGTCCTTAGCCATACTTGGGGTTGAATTTGTTATTCTCCAAAGACTGAGTACCATGCAGCCTTTCTGCACGTTTGAGAATGTCATTATATTCCCCCTTGAGCTGCCTTAAAAGAGAATACTTTGAATTAATATGGATGACTTGGTATAAAATGGCAGGTACATCTAAAATTAATCAGGAAAAATGGGAAGTGGAGAGAAGAGGCTGTCAGGGAAGAAAGTCCTGTCTTTAGAGCTGCCCCATTCCTTAGGTTGCTGCTTCCTGATTTCTTTAAAATACTTAGCAAATGATTCATCTCTTCCAAAACGAAATGAATCTTCTATAAGCTCACTGAAATCAGTGACCAGCCTGGAGGCTTGATTCAACATATAAATTACATAATCTGGACACATCATAAGCCTTGTAACAATATTATATAGTCAATCATAACCATGTAAGGGACCGTATTACTCATGCAATAGCATTTCAAAAGTTTTGTTTTTATTTTGATAACAACAACCAAGAAAACCTTAGGCCAAAGTATAAACTACTAACCCAAACTGCATTAATCTGGATCACAATAAGTTCCATGTATTGAACGCTAACAATGCAAAAGGCTTTAAAAATTGCTCAATCACTATATTGTTTTATTTTATTTAATACTCACAATCATCTTATTATCAATGCAATATTCCAAGTAAAATCAGCTTGCCTTTCCTGTTTCCCCTGTTCCCCAACCACCAACCATGAGATAAAATAATGTTCCTATGATCACACAGTGTTGCAAAGGCTTTGAGAGGACAGGAACTCCAGTAGAATTAAATTTCAAAAGATGTTGCTTGTAAGGGGAAGAGCTGGACGTCAAAGTCAGTTTCTACACAAAAAGGATGCACTCACATTCATAAGTGAAAAACACTACTTTACAACTTTTAATTAATTATATCTAAAAGTAATCTGAGACTAAACTCTTGACTTATTTTGAAGTTTAATTTAACATTTTTATTAAAACAAAATTAGATCATCTGGATATGATAGAAATATTGACATTTATAGTAAACTCTCACATCCCTATTTTTTGCTATTTATTGTTAAATGTGTACTACATAGAGAAAAGCATATGAAGTCAATGATATCAATTTAAAATAACCCCCCCAAAATACAAACATCTACATTTCAGGGTAATGTACCAAACACCATCAGTAACATAGAAACCCTCGGCTTTTGTCTCAAAACATGTTGATCTCAAAAGATACATCAAATATACTGGCACTGCTTTTCACACCATCAAGAGTAACTCTTTGTTTTTGTTTTGTTTTCTGGTTTAGTGAAGTAAACATTGCAAACAATAAATTTCAGATATATGCTTTTATAGAACTCAACAAATGTATGCAGTTGTGCATACACAAGCATAGTAAAA
>NW_005354407.1:71959-112591 GCF_000412655.1 Myotis brandtii | reverse complement strand
TTAGTCCAAAATGTTTCCTTATTCTCTATTGTAGTAAACCTCTACCCTTCATCCACAGACCTTGAATAATCCACTGATCCATTGTCCTATTGTGTGTGTGTGTGTGTGTGTGTTTAATTTCCAAGAAAATGAATCATATAGTATTTAGCTTTTGAGCTTCACTTTTTTCACTTTGCAAAATGTTTTTGAGATTCATTCATGTATTTGTATGTATGATTAGTTTATTCCTCTTTTGCTCTATAGTATTTAATTGCATGGATACATGAAGTCACCAGTTAATGGAAATTATAAGTCTTTATGTTTCACATATAGGTCGAAGATCTATGTTCTTTGGTTCAGAATCTTGCTTATAGAAGTCCATAAAAAATAAAAAACACAGATAAATGGGCTCAAATTAAAACAGGAAAGTTTTGATGGGCTCTAAGAATGTCTTAAGGCTACATAATCTCTAAAGTCTCCAGGAGAAAAGTAAATAAGACTCCTCTTAAATAACAAGACATTCATAAATAAATGCATAAATAAATGAGTAGAAATAAAAAGATAACCTGACTAAAATTTCCTAGAAGTCTATATTTACATAAGGATATAATTCTTGTAGATACACAAAATGATGAAAACTCTTGCATGAACATATATTTTAAAGGCTTAAAAAAAGATTGGTAAAAAGACAGTTCTGCAAAAAATGAACAAAAATGGAATTACAAGTCAAATAAATAAAAATCCAAAAACCTGATGTTGCATCAAAAGTTGTGTTAATAGAACAAACATTAAAAACTCTATCAAAATTCAGAACAATTTTTAATGATGAAAAAGAATTTAATATATCTGGAAAACAAATAATGAAGAGTCCAAAATGTGAAATCTTAGTATTATTATAGGATAGAAAATAAGCAATTGAAAAGAAGAGATAATAGAGAGATCCAAGATGGCCCTTGATAAACATAGATGCTAAAATCCTCAACAAAATTCTAGTAAATTGGATTCAGCATTATGTTAGAAAGATCATAAACTGTGACCAAGTGGGATTTATTCCGGGAATGCGAGGATGGTATAATATATGCAAATCAATAAATGTGATACATCACATAAAAAAATTGATAGACAAAAATCACATAATCATATCAGTCAGTGCAGAAAAAGCATTAGACAAAATCCAACACCCTTTCTTGATAAAACCTCTCAGCAAATTTGGTAATAGAGGGATCATACTTCAACATAGTAAACGCTTTATATGACAAACCTATAGCCAATATCACATCCTCAACAAAATTCTAGTAAATTGGATTCAGCATTATGTTAGAAAGATCATAAACTGTGACCAAGTGGGATTTATTCCGGGAATGCGAGGATGGTATAATATATGCAAATCAATAAATGTGATACATCACATAAAAAAATTGATAGACAAAAATCACATAATCATATCAGTCAGTGCAGAAAAAGCATTAGACAAAATCCAACACCCTTTCTTGATAAAACCTCTCAGCAAATTTGGTAATAGAGGGATCATACTTCAACATAGTAAACGCTTTATATGACAAACCTATAGCCAATATCACACTCAATGTGCAAAAACTAAACTCATTTCCCCTAAGAACAGGAACAAGACAGGGATGCCCACTTTCACCACTCCTGTTTGATATAGTACTAGAAGTGCTAGCCATAGGTATCAGACAAGAAGAAGAAATAAAAGATATCCAGTTTAGAAAAGAAGAAGTAAAACTGTCCTTATTCACAGATGACATGATACTATATATAAAAGACCCCAAAGCCTCCATCAAAAAAACTACTAGACCTAATAAATGAATTCAGCAATGTAGCAGGACACAAAATTAACACCCAGAAATCTGTGGCCTTTTTATACACCAATAATGAACTCACAGAAAGAGAAGTGAAAAAAAAAATCCCATTTACCATTGCACCAACAAAAGTAATATACCTAGGAATAAACTTAACTAAGGAGGTAAAAGACCTATAATCAGAAAACTACAGCACATTGAAAAAGGAGATAGGGAAAGACATAAACAGATGGAAGAAAATACCATGTGCATGTACTGGTAGAATCAACATCATTAAAATGTCCATACTACCCAAAGCAATCTACAGATTCAATGCAATCCCAATTAAAATATCAATGGCATATTTCAAAGATCTAGAACAAACTCTCCAAAAATTCATCTGGAATAAAAAAAGACCCCAAGTAGCTGCAGCAATCCTGAGAAAGAAGAACAAAATTGGAGGGATCACAATACCAGATATCAAGCTATATTACCAAGCCATGGTTCTCAAAACTGCCTGGTACTGGCACAAGAACAGACATATAGACCAATGGAACACAACAGAGAACCCAGAAGTTGACCCAAGCCATTATGCTCAATTAATATTTGACAAAGGAGGCAAGAGCATACAATGGAGTCAAGACAGTCTCTTCAATAAGTGGTGCTGGGAAATTTGGACAGATACATGCAAAAAAATGAAACTAGGTCACCAACTTACACCATACACAAAAACAAACTCAAAATGGCTAAAGGACTTGAATATAAGATGGGAAAACATAAAAAGCCTACAAGACTCCATAGGCAGCAAAATAGCAGACATAGTTATAGCAATATCTTTACAGACACAGCTCCTAGGACAATGGAGACTAAAGGGACTAAACAAATGTGACTACATCAAAATAAAAAAGCTTCTGCACAGCAAAAGAAAACATCAACAAAACAATAAAAAAGCCCACTGGATGGGACAACATATTTTCCAATGATATTTCAGATAAAGGTTTAATATCCAAAATTTACAGAGAACTCATACAACTTAACAAAAGGAAGATAAACAATCCAATCAAAAAATGGTCAAAGGATCTAAA
The DNA here is from genome assembly GCF_000412655.1 of Myotis brandtii. Classification (NCBI taxonomy): domain Eukaryota; kingdom Metazoa; phylum Chordata; class Mammalia; order Chiroptera; family Vespertilionidae; genus Myotis; species Myotis brandtii. Next base: position 109,728 of record NW_005354407.1, on the reverse strand, counting down.
TAGATACTTTTCGAAAGAGGACATACAGAAGTCCCAGAGACATGAAAACATGTTCAAAGTCACAAATCATCTGAGAGATGCAAATCAAAACAACAATGAGATACCATCTCACATCTGTCAGAATGGCTACCATCAACAAATCAACAAACAAGTGCTGGCAAGGATGCGGAGAAAAAGGAACCCTCATGCACTGCTGGTGGGAATGCAGACTGGTGCAGCCACTGTGGAGAACAGTATGGAGTTTCCTCAAAAAGCTAAAAATGGAACTTCCATTTGACCCAGCGATCCCACTTCTAGGAATATATCCCAAGAAACTAGAAACACCAATTAGAAAGGATATATGCACCCCTATGTTCATAATTCAGCACAAGTCACCATAGTTAATATTTGGAAACAGCCTAAGTGCCCATCAGTAGATGAGTTTATTAAAAAACCGTGGTACATCTACACAATGGAATACTATGCTGTGGTAAAAAAAAGGAGTTCTTACCATTTGCAACAGCATGGATGTTACTGGAAAGCATTATGCTAAGTGAAATAAGCCAGTCAGAGAAAGATAAATATCACATGATCTCACTCATTTATGGAATATAATGAACATAAACTGATAAACAAAAACAGATCCAGAGACAGAGAAACATTGATCAGACCATCAAACTTTAGAGGGAAGGTAAGGGAAGATGGGGGTAAGGGAGAGAGATCAACCAAAGGACTTGTATGCATGCACGTAAGCCTAACCAATGGACACAGACAACAGGGGGGTGAGGGCATGAGTGGAGGGGCATGGGAGGGTAATGGGGGGTAAGAACATATATGTAATGCCTTAATTAATAAAGAAATTAAAAACAAGGAATAAATTAAAAAAATAAACAAAGGACAAATGCTGGCGAGGATGTTGAGAAAAAGGAACCCTGGTGCACTGCTTGTGGGAATGCAGACTGGTGCAGCCACTGTGGAGAACAGTATGGAGTTTCCTCAAAAAGTTAAAAATGGAACTCTTATTTGACCCAGTGATCCCACTCCTAGGACTATATCCCAAGAAACCAGAAACATCAATCAAAAAGGATACATGCACCCCTATGTTCATAGCAGCACAATTTACAATAGCTAAGATTTGGAAACAGCCTAAGTGCCCATCAGCAGATGAGTGGATTAGAAAACTGTGGTACATCTACACAATGGAATACCACACTGCTATAAAAAGAAGGAACTTTTACCATTTGCAACAGCATGGATTGAACTGGAGAGCATTATGCTAAATAAAATAAGCCAGTCGGAAAAAAATAAATATCACATGATCTCACTCATAAGTGGGATATAATGATCAACATAATTGGATGAACAAGAATAGATCCAGAGACAAATGTCACTGGAGGGGAAGGGTGGTAGAGAGCAACCAAAGGACTTGTATGCATGCATATTAGCATAACCAATGGACACAGACACTGGAGCTATGTGGGCTTGCCTGGGGTGGGAATGGCTGGGGGCGGGGGTCAATTGGGGAAAAAGGAGACATATGTAAAATTTTAGACAAAAAAAGATACCACTTTAATAAGAAAAAATAAAATAAAAGACTGTGGACCATAATTTCCACCCCCTACTCTCCATAAAAGAAAAGATAATACATGTCTACCTGGAAAAACAGATTGTATAAGCAAGATAAAATTATAAATTTAGATTTAAAAATAGATGATAGATAAAGATAGAGACATATAATGTTAAACTATGACGAACAATGGGTAATAGTTATTAAAGATAAATGTCAGATTGAGTTGAAAAATTTAAAAGAACTATTGGTTCCCTTAATTAAAATATAGAAAGCATTGCTTTGTAAGTATTGAGAATGGCTTATTGTTTACATTAACAAAATACATAAAACTTTTCAAAAAATTTCTGACTAAAATTATTGAGAGATGATAAAATATTTTTTAAAATTAGAGATACCATAATTCTAGCTAGAATTGGCATTTATTTATTTAACAAACATAATGAGTATTACTCTGTGTCATATAGTGCAAGAGGCTTTGAGACCAGTGTATTGAAGAAATCACAGCTACTACATTCACTAAGCTTACATTGCAATGTAAAACCGATTAAATCATTGATATTTGTATGTGTATTTATATTTATATGTAAGTCTGTAGGGGTATGTGTATCATAGTAGTTATATTTTTCTTAAAAATTAATTCAGATAAAGAGATAATTATGAAGCTGGAATTTAATAAATTGAATTTAAAGCAATAAAATGCCATGCTTTTCACATCAGATTGTCTTAATGATATTTGCATTGTTAAAAGAACGTTTTGTAACTAATCTATATATATAACAGCCTAAGCGACTGTCCAACCATTCAACCGTCTGACTGGTAGCTATGATGCACAATGACTACCAGGGGGCAGATGCTCAAGGCAGGATCGGCCAAGCTGCAGTGACTTGGCAGCTGCAGTTCTCGGTGACACACACGAAACCAGAAATAAGGGAGCCCCAATCTGGGGTGCGTCATCCAAGATCTGTCCTCTCGCAATCCTGGACCCCTCAGGGGATGTAGAGAGCTGGTTTTGGCCCAATCCCTGCATGCCAGGCCAAGGGACCCTACAGGTGCATGAATCCATGCACCAGACCTCTAGTCTACTATAAATGGTTATTTTCTGATAATATATTTATGGTTAGTCTTGAATTCCTTGATACTGGCAATTAGAAATTTCAATGGAAGGAAGTTTTAATAAATTTTTACACTATATAAATTTCAAAATTAGTATGTAAATTTCAAGTTGAAATTTTTACATAGAATTTATAATTAACTTACTTAATAGTTCCATAATTTTCAATTTAAAGAATAGCTTTATCATTGCAAGAAATATTTTACATTCAGTAATATTAAAGTAGGCAATCCTTTACTAAATATAAAGAATTATGCACCAGGCAATTTTTCAATAAAAACTTTTTATAATCATTGGTCGTAGTACTATTCTAATAGACAAATTCTAACACTTCAAATATATATATTGAATATTGAATCAGGAGTTACACAAAATTTTCTCTATTTCCGAATTTAATTTGTTTAATCTGTAGTCACACATTCAGAATAGAATGAATTATTTAGCAATCACTTTGAATTAAAAACAAGAAAAATACTGAAAATATTCACTTTCTATGAATTCTGCAAGGATTCTGTTTGCTGATGTGTTGTGAAAATTTTCTTTTGTATCATTCATCAAAAATATAAGTCCAGAAAATACAAATATATAATTCTAAGGACAAAGAGAATTCAACTTTGGCATCTATAGAAAACATACTGAAAATAAAATGTACCAGATTCCAATTGTCTAGTAGGAAAAATTAGATAAAAATAATAGAACAATATTTGAACTTTGCTTGCTTCATTTTTTTAATGTGAAGGAAACAATACTTAATGTGGAACATAATCTACTCCCCCCTGCCCCCCAAAAAAAGAAGAGATAATACATGTCTACCTGGAAAAACAGATTTTTCAGGTAAACCGATCTCGAGTTTTATCTTTATATATTAGTCTCTCAATTTTTACTGTATTTTGATGTTGTGCCTATCTACTAACTATATCGTGCCTAAAATGTGCATTCAATATATTTTTACTATCAAATAAAATATTTAAGTAGGTCATTTTTTATACTGTGGCCTTTTCCTCTTGCTATTTCCTGCTTCTTCACAAGTTTACATATAACTGGATTATATTGCCTTGCCATTTATTCCAGTAAAAATAAAATAACATTTGTCTGGCCAGCATGGCTCAGTTGCATCAACCTATGAACCAGGAGATCATGGTTCAATTCCTGGTCAGGGCACATGCTCAGGTTGTGGGCTCGATAGCCAGTAGGACGCATGCAGGAGGCAGGCAATCAACGATTCTCTCATCACTGATGTTTCTATCTTTCTCGTTGTCTACTCTTTCTCTGAAGTCAATAAAAATATATTTTTAAAAATATTTGTCCATACACATATGGGTTTATTTTGGGTCTCTCAATTCTGTTACATTGGTCTGTGTGTCTTTCTGCCAATACTGTGCTGTTTTGATTATTGTATCTTGGTAATTTGATGTGAGGGAATGTGATACCTCTGACTTTATTCTTTTTCTCAGGATTGCTTTGGCTATCTGGGGTCTTTTGTGGTTCCAGATCAATCTGTTGATTTTTTTGTTCTATTTCTTTTTAAAATGTTATTGGGACTTGGATGGGTATTGCATTAAATCCATATATTGCTTTGGGTAATATGACTGTTTTTAACTATGTTGGTTCTTCCAATCCATGAGCATGGATTATCTTTGCATTTCATTGTGTCTTTTTCATTCTCTTTTTATAATGCTTTGTAGAAGTCAGTATACAGGTATTTCACACCCTTTATTTCTAGGTATTTTTATTTTTTCGTGCAATTGTAAAAGGAATTGCTTTTTCTGTTTGTTTGGTTTTTGAAATTTCATTGTTAGTGTATAGGAATGCATTAAATTTTTGTACATTGACTTTGTATCCTGAAACTTTACTGTATTTGTTTATTGTTTCTAATAGTTTTTTTTGGTGGCGTCTTTAGGGTTTTCTATATAAAATCATGTCATCTACAAAAAATGACACTTTCACTTCTTTTTCAGTTTGGATGCCTTTTATTTTTTCTCTTGCTTTATTGCTTGGGCTAGGATTTCCAAGACTATGGTGAATAAGAGTGGGGAAAGTGTTCCTCCTTGTCCTGTTCCTTAGAGGGAGCTTTCACTTTTTCACCTTTGAGCATATATTAGCTGAGGGTTTGTCATATATGGCCTTTATTAAGTTGAGGCACTTTCCTTCTATACCCATGTTATTGAGTGTTTTAATCATAAATGGATGTTGCACCTATTGATAAGATCATAGTATTTTTTCCTTTATCTTGTTAATGTGGTATATTACATTGATTGATTTGAGTATGTCGAACCACCCTTGTGCCCCTGCAATGAACCCCACTTGATCGTGATGTATTCTTTAATGTTTTATTGCATCTGATTTACTAGTATTTTGTTTAGAATCTTTGAATCTATGTTAATCAGCGGAACTGGTCTCTTAGGGTTTCTGTGTGTGTGTTATCCTTGCCAGGTTTTAGTTTTGGTGGTGTGGCCAAGCAGTCTAAGGTGCTGGGTTTAAACTCCTCATTGTTCTTTGTACTATACACCTCTCTGATGTTTAATGTTTTTAAAAAAATAATTTCCCAAGGATACCTAATTAAAATTATTCAACTCAATTTAGAGTGTATTCATCAGTAGCATTCCTCTCTAGAGACATTTTCATTCCATTTCCTTGCAAGAATCCCCTGTGACTCTTTTGAGAAAAAAAATAAAATAAAACCACTCTGTTTTCAAAACAATAGTTAGAAAACCACGGTTCCTGATGGCAGGTAAAGAATGTAAAAAATATATATATCATTACCTATCTTTCTTTTACTAAATTTACTAAGATCAAGTAAGATTTTTCTAGCATTTAAGATTAAAATGTTATTTTTATGTAAACTTTGGAAAACAAGAGCTAACTAAATGCTTGGCTTTGGATTGTACAACTGCAGATAGTTCTTTATATTGTGAGAATTTTCTTTCTCACAAACTTTTACTCCTATGCCATGAAGCTCATCTCTTCTCCATAGCTGTTATTTCTTGATTTTAAGTCATTTTTGAGCTCTCTTCTTATGAACTAAGAGCTTTACTTAATCAACAAAATACAGAATTTTTTCACCTCTATTTACAGATATCACTACTAAATATTTTCTTGATCCCACATTTTTCTTTTTCTTTTATGTATTTAGTTTTTTAGGCAGTGTTACCCACATTCCAAGAAAATATAGCCTCTGATTCTGTTGAGTCATTAGTTCAAAATTTAAGACAGGGCTTTCTTTTTGGTCTTTCAGACTTAATATAGATTAACTACTTGAAACTGCCCATAGAGCTTTAGCCACAATGTCACCAACTCTTTTTTTAAATTCTTTATTGTTTAAAGTATTTCATATGTCTCCAAATCCCTCTCCCCCATTACCTCTCCCAGCCCCCAGAACATACCCTCACACCCCACCCCCTGCAAGTGTCTGTGTCCTTTGGTTATGCTTCTATGCATGCATATAAGTCCTTTAGTTGATCTCTTAACACCCGCCTCCCAACCTTCCCTCTGAGGTTTGACAGTCTGTTCCATGCTTCTCTGTCTCTGGATCTATTTTTGTTCATCAGTTTCCTTGATCACAAGTTGCAAGTTTTCTTGAATACTTTGCTTACAGTCTGAATGTAGCACCTTTTACTAGCAACTGGGATTATGTCACCTTTGTATCAGGACCTCCTTACTTCAAGAACAATTTTGTACTGGACTTATTCTTCCATATGTTCCATCTCACTCTATGCAACCAGGATCATCTCGCCAAATTCCACCAACACACTATATAAGTATGTTATTACATAAGGAAATCAAAAGCAGAAACAAGTTGTGAAATCTATTAAATGCTCCAAAATAAGCATCGAAGACTGACAATTAAAGTAAGGCAACAGAGTGTTTGGGTTTCAGCAATCAAATTGCTACCACAGGGTATTATATTATTATAAGAATTTTTTTCATTTCTCACCTAATTTATTTTTTTTCTTTTTCTAATCAGCTTATAACTTAGATCCCTTAACTTTGGCTGTTAGACATAAATCTCTTCTAAAAAGCAATAGGTTATTGTGTGTGTGTGTGTGTGTGTGTGTGTGTGTGTGTGTAGTTTTTATGGTCCCAATTCTTTTGTCGTTATTAATTATCTATATAGGTAGGGCTGACATGAAACATCCTGAGAAAATTGTGGGGAAAAAACTCTCTAAAAAACTAAACTTTATAATGTTTCATTTTCAAAGAATGATTAGAACATGTGGTCATTGGTAAAATATTCTAATAAAATAACTATAATATTTTGCATTTCATACCTAATTTTCATACACATATGGACAAATTTTAAGAGAAAGTAAAACACATTTGATAAGAATGTTTTTATTTCTTTTAAATATGTTTTTATTGAGTTCAGAGAGGAAGGGAGAGAAAGAGAGAGAGAGAGAGAGAGAGAGAGAGAGAGAGAAACATCAATGATGAAAGAGAATAATTAACCAACTGTCTCTTGCACACCCCTTACTGGAGATCAAGCCCACAACCCAGGCAAGGCCCTGACTGGGAATCGAACTGTGACGTCCTGGTTTATGGGTCAATGCTCAACCACTGAGGCCACACCAGCTGGGAAAATATATTTTTCTTGTACAGATGTGTTTATTAGACCTATCAAGTGACTCACTTAACATTAAATGGTTAGTGATCTATAAGGCAGATACTAAGTATAACTTTCTTTATCCTGGCTCACATATGTTTTCAGAATTCAGTAAAACTTGGTAGCTGATTTATTGGCCCATTATATTAAATACAGTATTTCTGAAGCCAGCAGAGGTGTTTTTTTTAAAAAGTAATCCTGTACTCACCAAATCATTGTTTTTTGTTTGCATTTACAGATGTGGAAGAAATTAACAATAAGAAATGAAAAACCAAACATCTGTAAAAGAGTTCATTCTTCTGGGATTAACAGATGACCCACAGTTAAATGCTTTAATTTTTCTATTTCTATTTTTCACATACATACTGAGTATAACTGGAAACATGACAATTATCACCCTTACTCTGATAGATTCACACCTCAAAACCCCCATGTATTTTTTCCTTAGGAATTTCTCTTTCCTAGAAATCTTATTTACCACAGTTTCTATTCCTAGATTCCTGGTCAGCATTGCAACAGGAGATAGGACCATTTCTTATCATTGTTGCATGGCCCAGGTATTTTTTCTCATTCTCCTTGGTTCAACAGAATTTTTCCTTTTGACTGCTATGTCCTATGATCGGTATGTGGCTATCTGTAAGCCACTGCACTACACAGTAATAATGAATAGCAGAATCTGCAACCAGCTTGTAATGAGTTCTTGGCTGGCTGGATTTCTCATTATCTTCCCACCTGTGATCATGGGACTTCAACTGGATTTCTGTGACTCCAACATCATTGACCACTTCACCTGTGACTCTTCTCCTATGCTACTGATCTCCTGCACAGACACAGCATTCCTAGAGTTCCTGGGCTTCTTTCTGGCGGTATTCACGCTCATGGTAACCTTAACATTAGTGATTCTTTCCTATGTATTCATCCTTAAAATGATTCTGAGAATCCCCTCTGCTGAGCAAAGGAAGAAGGCCTTTTCCACTTGTTCCTCACACATGATTGTTGTCTCTATTTCTTATGGCAGTTGCATTTTCATGTATGTCAAAACTTCAGCAAAAGAAGGAGTGGCTTTCACCAAGGGTATAGCAGTGCTCAATACCTCTGTTGCCCCAATGCTAAATCCATTTATTTACTCCTTAAGAAACCAGCAGGTAAAGCAGTCCTTTAAGAACTTGGTCAAAAAATGTTTCTCAAATAAATTTTCATCATAAATTTATGGCCTGAACTTTATTTAAATGAAACCATATGCCTAACATAATATTAATATTTTTATATTTCTCCATCCACTGCTATACTTACTTTTCCTTCCAATATTATTATCTGTTTATAATATTTTGACCTCACTTGGCTCAACTATCTTAAAATTTACATGCCCTAAAATGTTTCTGAGTGTGATTAATTTGTTGTTTCATAGATGATAATGACATTTCTTAAAAATGCCAGAATTTAGTTTTCTTTGGGCACTAATCAAAAGTTAAATATAGTTATCACCAAGGAATTCTAAAAATATATTTCTCCCAGTAGATATGCACAGAGTATTAAAATAAGATTTTCTGGAGATAGTCTCCTTAATCTAATGTCCTTATATTTGTCCTCATATTTCCCATGGTTTTTACATTATGAATATTCATCTATGCTACTTGGGACAAATATGTTATATCTTCATTGTCAATTCCATCCTTTAATATAACATCTTGTTTAATGATTTTTTTGGACCAAATTTCAATGTTACTACAAGTATGGTATTGATATTTCTGTAGGACCCCACTACTCTTACCAGAAAAAATCTCTGATAAACTACTTTGTTGATTGCTCCATAGCCCATTACTTTCTTTTGATTTGTTGATGCTGAGCCTGGAGCTCATCTGAGGTTCTCTTGGGAACAATCTGGACTGTCTTTAGGTTTCCTAAGATCCAATAGCCTCTCTGTTGACTTTTTTAGCAATTAAAACCATATGCTTTCTATCTCCCAGACAGTTCTTGCATTTTCTGGTATGCCAATGATCCCCTAAAATGTGCTTCAGTGTTTGAATGGTTTCATTATTTTTAAAATATATATATCTCATTCAGAATTTTTTTGGACATTGAGGGTGTGGATTTAAGTGTTTGCTTTGTTCTAATCTTGACACACATCTTTTCTATAAAAAGTTCTTTATAAGAATAAACTTCATTCAATATTCATCCATTTGCCTCTTTTCCATCTTCTTTCACAAGTGATGCATGAACTATAAGATCATTTAATTTACCATCATGACACTCTTTAATATTCTTTTTTATTAAACATATTATTTTGTTTTTAAATTTACTTTATTATTAAAAGTATCACAGATGTCCTGCTCCCCCCCCCCCACCACCCCCTTTTTTTTAATTCTCAGTGCTTGGATTCTCTTTTCTCACCATTAAAATGTGACTTCTGCCCAACAGGCAAGGCTCAGTGATTGAGCATCAACCTATGAGCCAGGAGATCACGGTTTGATCCCCATTCAGTACAAATGCCAGGGTTGTAGACTCTACCCCCAGTGGGGGGTGTGCAGGAGGCAGCCCATCAATGATTTTCTCTCATCATTGATGTTTCTATCTCTGTCTTCCTCTGTGAAAACAGTAAAAATATATTTTAAAAAAAATATGACTTCTAACAAGGGCTTATAGAAACAGGGTTACCCGTAATCAAACACAGGTAAAAATTAATAAAGTGTTGGAGAGTATTAATGTCTAAAGCATTCATATAATATTTAAATTTTTGTGTCTTAGCAAAAACATTTGCTACATTTGCTTGTAAAAAGTGTTTTCCTCAATTTGATGGTAACTTCAGTGAGAACTGAGAAGTATGATGGACTCTTTTATTAGGCAGCTTAGACATGAATTCTCCTGCTGTTCCAGAATCGTGTTTTTTTCTTTCTTTGCATGACAAGGCTTTTCATTTTGCAGTTGTTACTTTGGAGATTCTACATAAATCCAAATACTTGCTTGCATTCATTGATGGAGACATTATTCAAGCAATCCAGTGCTCAATAAAGTCCAGGTCCTTCAATGTATATGGGCAGAGAGAAATAGTGTGCTAGTAAGTTTTATCAACTAGTTATCAGAAAAGAATACACAGACATATTATAAATTTTACAAATATAAGTTACAAATAATAAAGTATACAATAAACTTCATTGTAAATTCTGTATACTCAATAGATTTTTACAGAATTATTTCATTGATTTTTACCAACTACATACTCAAAACCAACCGATCTTAGCTAATCAACCAGCTTGACAAATGCAGTTTAACTTAACACTATGTAGTTGAATTTAGCACTCAAATGCACAATTGGAAACAGACGTTTCAATACTTTCAATAACTTACAAAAAAATTGAAAAAGAAAACAGGTAAAGATATGGAAGACTTGAACAACATTATGAACCAAATAGATCTAAATGAAATTTTTAGAATATTCCATCCAACATCAACAGAATACTGTACTCATTCTTCCCAGTATCACAGAAAACATGAAAGGGAATAATAAAGATCAATGAAATAGAAACCAGAAAAATAAAATTTAAAATATCAATGAAACCAAACTTGGCTACTTCAGAATATCACAAAATTGATAAATTTTTTATTGTCTGCTCACCATCCAAACTAAAATCATCTTCCATCACCATACGTTTGGTCCCCTTTACCCATTATTAACCTCCTACCCCCTTCTCTTTGGTAACCACCATACTATTGTCTGTGCCCATGAGTTTCAGTTTTACGTCCCACATGTGAGTGAAATCATATGGTTCTTAACTTAATATGACTGATGTATTTTTCTTTGTATAATATTTTCAAGGTCCATACATGTTGTCTCAAATGACAGTATGGGTAACAACATACCATGCTAACCTACACAGGTAAATATCTCTCAGGAGATTGAGTACCTACCTACCTAGGATTCCAAAATTCTCATTACCTAAAGTTCCTATTTTGTTGACACACACCACTTCTGGTATCTTTATGTCAGGACTGACTAGTTCAGAACAATTGATCTATAAATGCAGAGCTATGCCCGCAGAGCTAAAGAAATGCCTGGATTTTGAGAACAGTTCTAATATGGGTTGCATACACATTATTCAATCATTAATGGAATGGTGCAGTAGGAGACAGACCAAATGCTAGCCTATCTGCACATACTGCTTATGTAACCTTGGGCAAGTTACATAACCCCTCAGTACCTCAATTTCATCATTTGCAAAATGAGGTTCTTAACAGGGCCTACTGGAAGCATTTTAGGGCACAGGTTAAAGGCTATTTAGATCTTTGGTATAATACTAATAATAATAGTAATAATAATAATAATAAATGTAACAATAATACAGACAGTCCTTGGGTTACGTCAGATTCGACGTATATCGTTTCGTGGTTACATCGCCATCTTTCATTTATTTATATAAATACAAGTTGTCATTTCGACGTATGTACATATATATGTTCTTTATGTTTTTTATTATTTATTTACCACAAGCAAATGTCAGGAATTGTTATCTTTCTTTTAATTTTTTTTACTGTTTCACTTCATTACTGTTGTGTATGTGCTCCATGTGAGTGACATAGGTGCTTACGTAGGTGGGTTCTCACTTACTGCAAAAATCACATTGCGTCGCACTGTAAGAACGGATCTCCGACATAACCCAAGGACCTACTGTAATAAAACTCATTACATTTTCTTATAACATTTATTATTGCTATCATTGCTGTTGTTATTTTTCTTCCAATATATTTCAGTTCTCTATCACATCTTCCAAAACTACAGTTTGGTAAACAGAAAAGTTATCTAATTATTATTTTTGAAACCTGAGCTTGATAAAGCTATCATGTAACAACTTTCTAAAATAATTATTTAATCTTACAAAGAATGTTCTTATTTTTTTCATTATTTATATGACTGATTATATTTAAAGATTCAAAATGGAACTTTTACCATACAACATTGTGTATTAAAAAGGTTTGGCATTGTGTTGTGCAAATAGAATCACTTTAGACTAAAGGCAAATGGGAATGAATTTCAATGAATTGCCCACAAGTATTGTATTTTCTGCTTAATTTTTACTATAAATAGAAACCAAGACATATTTAGAAAACGATTGTACTCTGACTCAATAATAAATTTCCCACTGGCAAAATTAGCAAGTAATCTTTTATGAATATTAAGTTTTCAAAAATGCTATGGGTTTCAATAACTTGTTTAATCTTCCCAAATGAATTACTTCCACAATGAAGTAAACTAAGTATTTATCATTATTACCCATTTTTATGACTTTAAATAAACAACTTTCTCTGTGTTAAGTAAGTTTTCAAAAATATTTAACAGGGAATTATAAAAGCTGTAATTAAAATCTAAGATTTTTAAGTAATAAAAAGCAAATTAATTGCTGATATGAGTTTGCAATTTTAATGGATAACTATGCTGTCCCTTTTTGTGACTTCATGTTTCATTGTTCTTTGTGCTGAATAAGAACACTACAAATGTATTTGAAACCATATCAGGAGTTGACATCTATGATTATTTTTACCTACAGACCTAAGATTTTAGAGTTTAGCCATTCTAAATAAGACTTCATTTAGAGAATTCATTCTTCGGAGACTTCGGGATGACACAGAGTTACAAGCTGTGACTTGATTCTTCTTTCTGCTGTTCACCTACTTATTGAGTATAACTGGAAACTTGACCATCTTCATGTTAACCCTGTCAAATGCTGGTTTGAAGAATCCCATGTATTTCTTCCTCAGGAATTTCTCTGTCTTAGAAATTTCATTCAAACAGTCTGTATTCCCAGGGTTTTTGGTCAGCATCACTACAGGAGATACAACCATTTTCTATAAGGCTTGAGTGACACAAGCATTTATTTTTATCATTTTGGGTTCTACAGAGTTTTTCCTTCTGTCCTATGATCACTTGTGGCGATTTGCAAAACTCTACATTACACACCTATCATGAGTAACAAAGTCTACAACCAACTTGTAATCAACTCCTGGCTGCCTGGTTTCCTCATCATCTGTCCCTCTGTGCTTATGGGACTCCATCTAGGCTTCTGTGACTTGAGCATTATTAACCACTTCACTGGTGACTCTCCTGTGCTGCTGATGCTTGCACTAAGTTTCTAGATCCTATGGCATTTTTCTTAGCAGTATTCACACTCATGGCAACGTTGGCCTTTGTGATTCTCTCTTACACACTCATTCTTCCAACAATTCTGAAGATCCCCTCTGCCCAGCAAAGGAAAAAGGCCTTTTCCACTCGTGGCTCCCATATGATTGTGGTTTCCATTTCTTATGGGAGCTGCATGTTCATATACATAAAAATATCTGCAAAAGACTATGTGACTTTGAGCAAAAGTGTAGCAGTACTTAATCCTTCTGTTGCTCCCATGCTGAATCTTTGTATTTATACCTTAAGAAACCAGCAAGTGAAACAGGCCCTTAATGATTTCCCCCAAAAGATGAGGTTGTCAAACACTACCCGTTATGAAATCTGTAGCTGAAACACAAATAAACCACACATAAATGCAGACCATTGTTCTACGTGGTAGGCATACACAGGGAATAAAGCATGCACAAGTTTCAGCCATTGTGAGGGAACATACATTAAACAGTCAACATAATAGAAAATAAATTACCCAGTACTTTAGTGGTGGCAAATTCCATGGGGAAAAAAAATGAAATACTTTAAGAAAATAGGGGTAGAATTCAAATTATATTTGGTGGTCAAAGACTTAAAAGTCATTTTATAGCTTTTTTCTTTTTTCTTTTTCTATATTCAAATGTATTTTTCTGTATTGTTTACCTTCTTTCTTTTCTGTAATTTTCCCTGTCCATATAGCCATCTATTTCACACATGTAAAACATGAAGTGATTGTTTATATGACTGATTATATTTAAAGATTCAAAATGGAACTTTTACCATACAACATTGTGTATTAAAAAGGTTTGGCATTGTGTTGTGCAAATAGAATCACTTTAGACTAAAGGCAAATGGGAATGAATTTCAATGAATTGCCCACAAGTATTGTATTTTCTGCTTAATTTTTACTATAAATAGAAACCAAGACATATTTAGAAAACGATTGTACTCTGACTCAATAATAAATTTCCCACTGGCAAAATTAGCAAGTAATCTTTTATGAATATTAAGTTTTCAAAAATGCTATGGGTTTCAATAACTTGTTTAATCTTCCCAAATGAATTACTTCCACAATGAAGTAAACTAAGTATTTATCATTATTACCCATTTTTATGACTTTAAATAAACAACTTTCTCTGTGTTAAGTAAGTTTTCAAAAATATTTAACAGGGAATTATAAAAGCTGTAATTAAAATCTAATGCCTTTAAATAAGTATTGATGTTTACTTTCAAAAGATTAATACTAAGCTCTAGATCAGTGGTTATCAACCTGTGGGTCACGACCCCTTCGGGGGTCGAACGACCCTTTCACAGGGGTCGCCTAAGACCATCGGAAAACACATATATAATTACATATTATTTTGTGATTAATCACTATGCTTTCATTATGTTCAATTTGTAACAATGAAAATACATCCTGCATATCAGATATTTACATTACAATTCATAACAATAGCAAAATTACAGTTATGAAGTAGCAACGAAAATAATTTTATGGTTGGATGTCACCACAACATGAGGAACTGTATTAACGGGTCGCGGCATTAGGAAGGTTGAGAACCACTGCTCTAGATAAACTATTTAAGTCCTACATCAAAATAAATGACCAGAAATAAAATGCACAACAAACCAGAGTTAGGGATGGAATGAAGACTTAGAAAACTATGCTTTATGATCATTTCTAGCAATGGGTTTGGTGTCCTCCCTACTCTTATTTCCTTATTCTATTGAATCTACTATTCAGAATCTATATGGGGATAAAATAGCGATAAATAGTTATCTCCTAATATGAAAATGGGTTATTTGAAGCTGTGAGGTTACTTTCCCACCAACTCTACCCACCCAAAATATGTGTCTATATCTTTTTGGGTTCCTCAGGAATTTCTCTGTCTTAGAAATTTCATTCAAACAGTCTGTATTCCCAGGGTTTTTGGTCAGCATCACTACAGGAGATACAACCATTTTCTATAAGGCTTGAGTGACACAAGCATTTATTTTTATCATTTTGGGTTCTACAGAGTTTTTCCTTCTGTCCTATGATCACTATGTGGCGATTTGCAAAACTCTACATTACACACCTTTCATGAGTAACAAAGTCTACAACCAACTTGTAATCAACTCCTGGCTGCCTGGTTTCCTCATCATCTGTCCCTCTGTGCTTATGGGACTCCATCTAGGCTTCTGTGACTTGAGCATTATTAACCACTTCACTGGTGACTCTCCTGTGCTGCTGATGCTTGCACTAAGTTTCTAGATCCTATGGCATTTTTCTTAGCAGTATTCACACTCATGGCAACTATCACCCTATGTAGCTCACTCTATTTAATTAGTAGGACTGAGAATATTGAATTTTAAGGTGAGATTAAGAATGCTAATAACCGAAAAGTAAAAATCCAACATGTGAAAATCCAAACAAAATAAACATAATATGGATATTAATAAAAATAAAGAAATTAGTTGGACTAGTGCAAAGCCCAATTACTAAAAATAAAAAATGTTTGAAATTATAATATTATAAAAATGTGAGAGAAACATAAATATTATAAAGTTATAATATTTCAAATACTGAGCAAATGGTAAATTTGTATAATTATATGGCAGTAATGTAATTATGGTACTATGTGCAATTATATAAAAACATTGTTATTTTTAACTTTTTAGGATGTTAGTATTATTTAGAAATATTACTTACTTAGTATTACTTAGAAAATATTCACAAGACAGCAGATAATCTAAATGCATATTTTAACTATAGAAGAACATACTAAAAATAAACAAAGTTTTAAGAGCTGTGCTTTCAAACTTTCCCAAGATTTTATTGTATTAGATGTATATATTTTAGATACATAAACCATTTATTTAAACTATGTGTGTGGGGGGAAGGGGTGATTGCATAAACTGCAGTTTAGTAATGTTTATCAGAGTTCACATACCAGAACACACAGTGGAAGGAACGGAAAACTTTCATAAATTGAATGACTAGGTTCTGTACTTTATACATGTTTTATAAATTTATGACAGCAAAAGGCAGAGTCTATATTCCTATATTTTTGTAGAAGATTGGTGTAGGGTAAATGATCGGGAAGAGCCCTGGGTGAGTAGCTCAATTGTTAAGAGAGTTGCCCGGATATGCCCAGGTTGTGGGTTCAATCCCCACTCAGGGCACATGCAAGAATCAACCAATGAATGCATAAATAAATAGATCAACAAATCAATGTTTCTCCCTCTCTCTCCCACTCTCTCTCTAAAAATCAATAAAAAGATAAAAAATGAATAAACAATAAAATGACCAGTAGGGATTAATAAAATATTTCTAGTCTCAAGCATCAAGGAACCAGAATGTTTAGACTAACAGAATTTTTCATCCAGAGGGAATTATAGATCTTTTCTTATGCAGGGATAACATATAAAGGAGATATGCCTCTAACCTCCCTATGCCATGGCTATGTCAAACAACTGAAAATCAGTTGCATAATTATTTCTTAAAGAGTGACGATCTGACCTCAGACTCCTTCTCAATACAGTACCAATATAAGAGTTGGCTTGTGAGATGAGATTAATCTGTATCCCTGATGTAATCCCAGTTTCTCACTTATGAGATCAAGAAAGTGAAACTCAGAAATGGGAAAAGGAACTCTTGCAGGTGAATCAGGGCCAATTTGACTTTTTAAAAAAATTGATTTTATTGGGGTGACATTGGTCAACATGATCATATAGGTTTGGGGTGTGGGTTTCTATGTTACAAGATCTGCATATTGCACTGTGTGCCTGCCACCCAAAGTCAAATCTTCTCCTGTCACCATATATTAGGACTCCCTTCTCCCCCTATCCTCTTCCCTCTGACAAACACCATGCTGCTATTTGTGTTCACAAGTTTCAAAAGAATCAGGGCACATTTAGATCTACATTCCAATTCCGTTACCGTTTCATACATCACACTGCCTACCTATTTATTCCTTTCCTGGTCATGGCTCCTGCAATAACCTATGAATTACAAACAAATCATGTTTGCTAAAAAACTAGGAGCAGTGTATGGGAGCGCATACAATGTCAAACACAGCAAGAAGATTCATGGTATGTTTTTTCCCCGGAGTTGAAAAAACAGCATTCCTCTCCCTATCACCATAAAATGTTTTCTGATTGCCAAACATTATCCTAAACTAATCACAGGCTTTTATATTGGATGTCAGCCTATTCTCTATTCCCTTGTATGGCTTCACCTCCCTGTAGGCATCCGGTCAGAAATTACCTTTGCTGAAAATCTTTAGGCATCTGACATCTCCTGCCTACTGCCGCTTATATCTCAAGGTTGCCCAGATATTGTCTGGGGCTGCTTACGGGTATACAACCTGGGTTCCAAATGTGCTTCCTCCCTCTTCCTTCTAGTGAAGCTGTTTGCAGAACTTCTCAGAAGAGGATGTGAAAGGGCCCCTTTTGTGTACTTATTTTTTAAAGATGCTTTTATTGATTTTTTTTAGAGAGAGACATGAAAGGAGAGAGAGATAGGACTATTGATCAGCTGCCTCCTTCATGCCTCTGACTGGAGATTGAGCCCGGGCATGTGCCCTGACCGAGAATCGAACTAGTGACCTCTTGGTGCATGGGTCAGCGCCCAACCACTGCGCCACACTGGCTTGGTGAAAGGGGTCCCCTTTCCTTAATCAAAGGAAGAGCACTTACCATGAGATCTACCCTCAGCAGTATTGACAACTGAAGGCACCATGCTGTACAGCAGATCTCCTCCCCTCAGACCAAACAACCACTATTCTACTTTCTATTTCTATGATGTTGACTAGTCTAGGTACTTCATATAAGTGAAATTATACAATAGTTGCTCTTTTGTGATTGGCTTCTTAAATGAAAGTCACAAAACCATAAATATTCTAGAAGAAAACATAGGCAGCAATATCTCAGACATTTCTCGTACCAATGTTTTTTTGATATACATCTCCTTGAGTAAGACAAACAACAACAAAAAATAAACAAATGGGACTACATTAAACTAAAAGCTTTTTCAGAGTAAAGGAAACCATCAACAAAATGAAAAGGCAACCCACTGAATGGAAGAAAGCACTTGCCAATGATACATCTGATAAAGAATTAATTTTCCAAAATTTATAAAAATTTTATACACCTCAACACCAAGAAAACAAACAAGCCAATTAAAAAAATGGGCAAAATACCTGAATAGACACTTTTCCATAAAGGACATACAGATGGCCAACAGACATATGAAAAGATGCTCAATATCACTAATCATCAGAGAATTACAAATTAAAACTATAATGAGTGTGAATCAGTGGTTAGAGCATCAGCCCTTTCACTGAATGGGGTACTTAAAAAACAGAGGTTTAATTAATAATTGAATTATTAGAGACCTCATCACCGGACAAGTATTATTTTAGAAACAAATATAATTTTAGAAAAATTACAACATGGATATTTTCATTTTAAAGAAGTTGTCTTTATATGTATGTGTGTGTGTGTGTGTGTGTGTGTGTGTGTGTACATATATAATTTTAAGCACCTGATACCTAATTAGGAAATGTTCACTTTAAGCAATAGGTAACCATTTGATATTAACTAACACATTTCCAGCATCAGTTTTTTTCATTTTTATTGGGGAGACATTGGCTACACAATGACACAACAAGTTTTTTAAATATCCTAGTTTTCATTTATAATATGTTCAATGCTAAGATACTATTTCAAAGAAGTTATATTTTTAGCATTGAATTTATTCACTATCAAATGAACTATGCTTACTTTTCTTGTTGTTAAAGAACAGCTTTGGTACGCATTATTAAAACATACCCTGGGTTTATGCCAATGTTGAAATTTTACAGAAATGTAAAGGTGAAGTTTGAGTTGTTTCCTCACCAGTCCTCTGCCTGTTTGGCCTTGCATATATTAAACTGATTGCCCACAGTGTTAAGAATGATACATGGGTCACAAGAATATGAACATCGAAAAATGTTGGTTTATTTTTGCTAAGTTTCCCCACTTCCCCAAATATCTGAGCAGGATGAAGAGTAAAAAAAAAACAAAAGGCCCCATCAATTCATCAATTAAGGATAAAGAGAAATGTAATTAGATGTGAACAATGAGGAGATTCCTAAGGTACAGGTAATGAATGTTCTGTCTTTAAAATATTCTGAGATGGGTTCCTTTTAAAATATAAAAATATTTCAAAATTTCAGGGGCAGATATTTCAAAGCCAAAATCATTAAATCAGTGTTTTTTAAATGAGTGAACTGTTTTTGAGTCTTCCATGTAACAATGGACTTAGAAAGTGTCATCTGTAGGCAAAATAAAGAATATGCATGTCATATTTCTCCAGCTTTTCAAAAGTAGATAAATGCTTCTATGACTAAAAAATATAAATTTAATCTACAATATCATTGAATACATAGGAATTTGTCTCAATGTGTATTTTCATATTAAATAAAGACTTTACAAGCAATTATATCATGGGAAATTAGGCAAACCAAAATATTTCAGCTATTAAAATTGCTTATACTTATATCAGGCTTGTGCTTTTTTCCCTTATTACTAGGATGAGCACCTGGCCTCTGTCTAATGCTATTGTTCTGTCTGAGTGTCTCAAAGGACAGCATTCCTGATGCTGCTATTTTAGTTGCTTTGCCAAAGTTCATGATGCAAAAGATTTATTAGTGACATTAGAACCTGGGTCTCCAAGGATTGTTTATTTTATTCACTCAGGTGATCCCAGTGCACCTCCAAAAGACTGAGCAGAAAAACATAAATATAATTATTTGGGGAGTAGAAAAGCCAACTTCCTGCTCAGAGCATCATAGCTCTTCCAAAACCCAGAGGAAGTCCTGTTATTCTCCTCCCTTACCTTAGATTTTCTTCCCTTTGTGACAGAGATCAAAGGAAAATGTTCCCAGCATTTACAGTAAGAAAGATCAACTAATGGGAGTCTTAATATGATATGAAAATGAGAAATTTGAAGAACTGAAGAGGCTCCAGAAGATCCCTGGAGAGTAAGTGTAGGTTGATAACCCTGTTAGACCAGCGGAGAGGCATGTCTCCCTGAACACGGCGCAGTTAAAAACAATGAGGAGCTGCGGGCGGAAACCATGAAAAATTATCAAAAGAATAAGTGTCATAAGGTAGATATGTGAGTTACTTTTCCTTTTGAGAGATAAGAAAGAAATATTTGTTGGCATATCTTTCTGTAACATGGTTAATTAAGCTTATATCAACCTTTAACATGGAAAATTGTAGTAGAAATGTTATGAATTATACAATTGTCCTTTCTAAGACTAAGGGCACAGCCAGGGTTATATTTTTTATCCATAAGTAGTCACCCATGTAGTGCAATATCAAGAACATACAGAAATATACTTTCCAAATCCCTGGAATTTATACCCTAAAAGAATATTACATTGCTTCAAGTGTGAACAATTTCTTTTTTTTTTCAAATAGGCTACATATTTTTTATTGATTTCAGAGAGGAAGAAAGAGGGAGAGAGAAACATCAATGATGCAAGAGAATTATTGATCGGCTGCGGATCGAGCCTGCTATACAGGCAGGTGTCCTTGACTGGAATCCAACCGGGATGCCTCCATCCCCAGGCCAATGCTCTATCTTCTGAGCCAAACCTTTAGGATGGGAACAATTTCCTTTTTTAAAAAAATGTTATTGATTGATTTCAGAGAGAGAGAAAGAAACATCAATTTGATATTCCACTTATTTATGCATTCATTGGTTGATTCTTGTATGTGCCCGGACCCAGGATGGAATCTGCAACCATGGTGTATCAGGACTACACTCTAACCAACTGAACTACTCAGCCAGGGCAAGTTTGAACACTTCCTAAATAGTTAATATCCTTTTATTATTAAAAACAGAAACAGAAACAATTCCATCCTTCCTAAGCATCTATTAGTTCAACATAAATGTCCCCTTATTATCTAAATTACACACCAGAGTAATGATTGAGGGACACTTTTTGTTACAGAAGATAGCAAGGCTGAAAATAGTATCTCTCTCTCTCTCTCTCTCTCTCTCTCTCTCTCTCTCTCTCTCTCTCTCTCTTCTCTCTCCTATATGATTCTATTTTTTGAAGTACCTAAAACAAATTACTAGAAATAGAAAGAAGAATACTGTTTGCCAAAGACTGGGGAAAGAGGAAAATAGGGAGAAAAAAAGTGATTTTAAATACACCTGGCAGTCATTTGAGAGTCTAAGAGGGCATTGCTTAAGAAGTACTCTGCAGAGATGTAATAAAACTGTATTGGTACAAGGAGCATGTCCCATTTAGGGTTACGGAAGGATGATCACACACATTCACATACATTTCTGGTTCTTTTGATTAAACCCTGAAATAACTGCTCTCTCTACAATTTCCAAGAATAAAACACATTTTTCCAAAATTGAAAAGAGTATTTCACTAAGACCATTTTTGCCTGTTGTGTATTCAAAGGAGGAAGTATGAAAAAAGAGATGACAGCAAGGTTGTCAATTTTTAATTACTTCATAGTTTGTTTTACTTATTGCCCTTTTTATAGCCCTAGAGCAGGGGTGGGCAAACTTTTTGACTCTAGGGCCACAATGGGTTCTTAAACTGGACCGGAGGGCCGGAACAAAAGCATGGATGGAGTGTTTGTGTGAACTAATATAAATTCAAAGTAAACATCATTACATAAAAGGGTACGGTCTTTTTTTTTTTTAGTTTTATTCATTTCAAACGGGCCGGATCCGGCCCGCGGGCCGTAGTTTGCCCACGGCTGCCCTAGAGTAACTGGGAGAAAAATATGTCTAAGGAAAATAAAATTTAAGGACAAAGCAAAGAATAAGTAAAGCATAGTAAATTTTTATCACACATTTTCACTTTTTTGGCCTTAAACAAATACACAGCCAGATATTCTGCCAGAAAAAAAAATGGATTTATTTGGGAACAACAAGGAACTGCAATTTGGTATTCAACATTTAATTTCATGTTTGTTACTGTAACACAAAGATGGTGTCATTCTTGGTTTAAAATGTTGGATTTCTTGCTAATATATTTAAAACTGTAACCAGTAATAACACCCTTAATATTTTTATTATATATGATATTTTATTTCAATAAATTTAAATATTTAGACCATAACCAATTGCAATTTGGGGCATGTGATCTAATGGCCAAACTTTCGCTCATCCAAAGAAACATAAGAGAGGAGGTTCTTTTATAGAGAAAAGTGGGAATTCAGATGGGTTTTTGTAAACAAAAATTCCATGGCAGTTTAACATCTAGTGGCTTTTCTTTGGCTGATTTTTAACAGTCTTTCATTGGCTGAGTGATTGTCTATTGAGGGGAAGATTGTCCTTCCTGTTAGAGGAGTAGAATAGAAAAACATCTTGTTGGAGGTAAGACAATGAGTGGTAAGGTGTGATCTTCACCTACAGGCTCTCCCAACGCTAATTTCAATGAGGTTTCTGTTTATTAATCTTTACAACTTGCATATAAGAAAAATCACTAACCAATTGATCATATCTATCAAAAGCAAAAATAGAATTTGCATGAAGAAAGAGGATGAGGGGGTTTGAAAAAATCGCAGAGAGTTGGAAAGCAAAGCACTATTTGTCTTTCCTTGTATAAGCTATTGATTGGTATAAGGCTCAGAAAGAGATCATACCTTTGGGAGTAGAAGGATCATCTAAGGAATCTGTTTTCATTATTAATCTATTTCTTGAGAAACCTTGAAGGTTTAATACATGAGGTAAGTATATGTGGCAGACTGTCATTATATAATGTTGGCGGGTAACTTTGTTATTGTTTCCATCTTAGGGGTGTCCACTCTGCATCATTTCCCTTATTTGAGTTCAGGGCTTTTGTTGTTGTTTGTTTTGTTTTTAAATATATTTTATTGATTTTTTACAGAGAGGAAGGGAGAGGGATAGAGAGCTAGAAACATCGATGAGAGAGAAACATCGATCAGCTGCCTCCTGCACACCCCCTACTGGGGA
This sequence comes from Myotis brandtii, assembly GCF_000412655.1. Taxonomy (NCBI): domain Eukaryota; kingdom Metazoa; phylum Chordata; class Mammalia; order Chiroptera; family Vespertilionidae; genus Myotis; species Myotis brandtii. Next base: position 86,347 of record NW_005354407.1, on the reverse strand, counting down.
TGTGCCCGCAACCAAGGTACATGCCCTTGACCAGAATGGAACCTGGGACCTTTCAGTCCACAGGCCAATGCTCTATCCACTTAGCCAAACCGGTTATGGCAGATTTCAGGGTTTTTTTCATAGATTCCCCTGCGTTAGTGTCCATTTTCCTGTGTTTGTGCCTTCAAAGCAAGATTGGCTTTGCTGTATTTATCTCTTGAGATTTTGTAAGACACACGTCTATAGAAACAAATGAATCAATTTTCCAGACTCAGAGGGCCGTTATTTGTAGGATATATTTTAAAGCAACTGAGTGAAAAATCATTCATATAACAAACTAATTAATGTCTCCTGGGGAGATCCCACTTTATTCAGTAAAGGAAAAAAATAACAGGAACCCTAAAGACTATGTATTCAGATAGGACATATTTTCATAGTTATCATTGTACGTAAATAATTAATGATGGTTAATGACAAGGAGCAGTTAGAAATAGAGTCTCTTCCTCTTGCTAAAGAATATACATAATGCTAAAAATAATATCAACAAAATAAGACTCATAATACAGGGGGAAAAAACCAGTTAGTATTCTATTCATCCTTCATGTGTATCTGAAATTATAATGTAAATATCAAACTTAAGTTGTTACAATGATATAATGAACAGCACCAATTGGGAGGGAGATGTGGATATATGTGATGATGTCAAATTTGGCAACAACTTCCTTAAATGTCTGGGTGGATCTCAAATATTAATATGCATATGAAAGTCTTGATTATCATGCCAATATTATTCTGACTTTTAATTTCTCCACTGTCACCTAACCCCTCTTCCCCGGTGCCTGGCTAAAATTAACTACAGTGAATATTTTTGTATAACTTTAATGAATTTTATAATAAAGAGTCTAGCCTTGTGCTTCACAGTAATGAAGTTCCTGTAGGTGTTAGAAAATCAGTAGGGAGGGGTTGGAAGTGAAAGTCAGGTTGCAGAGGCTTAAAGACTAAACTAAGTAGAGGTACGAAGAGAAGGTAGAACTACTACTCTCTTTTTAAAGAAATTAAAAACATAATGCAAAAGGCACCACCTGGAAGACTATAGTTAGTGATATTAAATGTAATTTTAGCTTTGGGGTTTTGAGAGAAAAGGTACCAGAGTCAATTAACTGAAAAATAACATGAATGCATATGAAGATACTCCTTTGCAAATACCTTGAACTCAGAATTTTCTAACACTATAGATAATGTAATTGTCCATCAAACCATCTTAGGGCTAAGAAGAAGGAATAAAAGTGAAGAACAATAGGCAAAGAAAAATATCAAGATCCATTATTACATTTTGTATCATTGTTATTTGTTTGTTTTCCAGGAGAAATACAGCTTACTCTTAAAACAATCCTTTGATTGTAACAATTGAAGAGAATTCATGTTCCTAATCATATGGATATGTCCTATATCTAAGGTTTATCTTGGATAAAGAAGGCTTAAGCAATATCATCACTTTTCCTAACTTATTTGTAAATCCAATTCATATAATGAATTATAATAAACTACATTTATAAATTTTGAGGAGTAAATAATGATCTGAGAAAAAGTTGGATTATTTAACTATAACAGGAATCCTGAAGGAATAATCTCTTGCTCATTCAAGTAATATTCTGGAAGTTTACTGGAATAGTGGCAATATTGATTATGATGAGAAAGGAGAAAATGAATGTAGACTGCTTTTCTTGGTTTTTCAATATCGTCTTTTGCTACAGAACTTGAATACCTATGTTGTCATAAAAATCTCTTATTTTTACATGCTGATTGAGTAGATTTCAAAAGTCAGTGATGAGAAACCACACACCAGTAACAACTTTTATCCTGCTGGGACTAACAAATGACCCACAACTACAAATTCTGCTTTTTGTCTTTCTATTTTTCACCTACATATTCAGTGTGACAGGGAACCTGACTATTATCACCCTCACACTGCTGGACTCCCATCTGAAAACTCCTATGTACTTTTTCCTTAGAAATTTTTCCTTCTTAGAAGTCTCATTTACCACTGTCTGCATTCCTAGATTCTTGTACAGTATATCAACTGGGGATAATACCATTAGCTATAATGCCTGTGCAAGCCAAATATTTTTTTTTGTTTTCTTTGGAGCAACAGAATTTTTTCTCCTGGCAGCCATGTCCTATGACCGCTATGTTGCTATCTGTAAGCCGCTTCATTACATGACCATCATGAACAATAGGGTATGTACCTTATTAGTCCTCTGCTGTTGGCTGTCTAGCTTGATGATCATTCTCCCACCCCTTAGCTTGGGCCTCCAGCTTGAATTCTGTGACTCCAATGCCATTGATCATTTTAGCTGTGATGCGGGTCCCCTCCTAAAGATCTCATGCTCAGATACATGGGTAATCGAACAAATGGTTATCCTTGTGGCTGTATTTGCTCTCATTATCACCCTCGTGTGTGTGTTTCTGTCCTACACATACATCATTAGGACAATTTTGAGATTCCCCTCAGTCCAACAAAGAAAAAAGGCCTTTTCTACTTGCTCTTCCCACATGATTGTGGTCTCCATCACCTATGGCAGCTGCATCTTCATCTACATCAAGCCCTCAGCAAAGGATGAGGTGGCCATAAATAAAGGTGTCTCAGTGCTCACTACTTCTGTTGCACCCTTGTTGAACCCCTTCATTTACACCCTGAGGAATAAGCAAGTGAAACAAGCTTTCAATGACTTTGTAAAAAGGGTAATATTTCTCTCAACAAAATAGAAGTTTGGATGAATCAGAGTAAAATGAAGGAAGAAGGTCTTCTAAATAGTTAACAGCTTCTAATTTATTTACTTGCTTTGTGCCTATAATTCACTCATAGTAATCTTCTCAAAGGCATTTAATACTGCATCTCACCTTAATCGAACTCCCTCCTCTTCTTTCAAACCAAGCTCATACATCATGATTTTGTTCATTGTGAATCTATGAAATATATCTTCCAAGTAATTGAACTTGCCTCCATTTCTGACCTAGTCTTTTTGTCAGTGCTCTGTAAAAAAAGAAATAATGAAATTTAAAAGTATATAAATTATATAGAAGATACATTATGTAGTAACATTACTAGTTTTTATCTCTAAGACAAATTTATGAAAGTTAATATTATAAATCTGAAAGTCAAATAAATATTAGAAAACAGCAACAGCAAAGATGTATTAAAATAAGTTAAATCAAATAAGACATTCCAAGCTAATTAAAATAATGGAAATAGCAAAGTGGAAGTGAAGATAAAAAGTGGGAATTTGGGAATAATCAGAATTGAAGAAGTAGAAACAGCTTCAGAATCACTAATAAGATGTGCAGCAGTCCCCCATATATAGAGGGGATATGTTCCAACACCCTCAGTAGATGCCTGAAACCTCAGGTAGTACTGAACCCTATACATACTATGGTGTTTTCCTTTGCATACATACCTTTTCACTTAAAAGGAGGACTTCACAGCTTCTCTTTGGGATACTCAATTGGCAGCATCACTACTTTTATCCTTTGGAGCTATTAGTAAATAAAGTAAGAGTTACTTGAACATAAACACTGCAACACCACAATAGTCGATCTGGTAACTTAGCTACTTGGTGATAATGAGCAGGTAGCACATACAGTGTGGACAGAGGGATAATTCAGGTCCAGATGGAACAGAGATGGATGGCAGGAGATTTCATGACAGTACTCAGAACATGATTAATTTAAATCATATGGATTGTTTATTTCTGTAATTGTCCATTTAATATTTGCAAACCATAGTTGACTACAGGTAACTGATATCACAAAAAGTGGAATTACAGATAAGGGGGGGACTATGGTATTTGCAATTTATTTATATTCATGAGAGAAATTCACTGAAAAGGGCATATATTTGATTTAAAATAAATTTAAAGATAATGTCACTTTTAATGGGTTTTAAAATTAGAATAGATGCACAAGAGTGAACTGGAACACCAAATTTTAAATGCTTATGAAATAAGATAACTATTCACATCAAGATAAGGTTCATGAATGATTTAAGAAGATATCATGGATATTCAACTGGCAAAAATAGGGAGAAAGGGAACTACTAAAGGGAATAATTATAGGAATTATGATCAAGGGGACAACTGAAGAAAATATTCCTAAACTGAAGAACTTAGAGTTTGAAAAAGAAGAAAGGAAGGACAGATGCATGAAGTATGCCTATTCAAACTCCCTATCGAGGTGACATTATTGAAAATAGCAAAGTAAGGACCTCAAAAAATTCTTTCCTCCACAAATTGAGGAGTGTTAATTTAAAAAGCGAAGGAAGGAAGGAAGGAAGGAAGGAAGGAAGGAAGGAAGGAAGGAAGGAAATATATATATATATATATATTTGGGGGGGGGGCGTGCATGCTCAATCTCTTCACCTTTTTTCACCCAGCTTCCCAACTGCTGTCCCCTCTGATAGCTGTGGAACTGGAAATTATGTTAAGTGAAATAAGCCGGTCAGACAAAGACAAATACCATATGATGTTACTTATATGTAATAGCTAATCAATATAATTTAACAAACTAAATAGAAATAGAAGCATAGATATATAGGGACTATTTATTTATGAAATGTGAGTTTTGAAAATGCAATTAAACAATCTTTTATATTACTTCTATGGACAGAATTTTGAAAATAACTGCCTTTTTAGAACTACCAATTACACTGGGCTACATTTAAGTAACACTTATTTTATTTAATAACTAGAGGCCCGGTGCTCTCACAGTCCAGGACCCCTCACTACTTACTGCTCGGTTTGCTGCACCTTAGTGCTGCCGCGGAGGCGGAAGAGGCTCCCACCACCACCGCTGCACTCACCAGCCGTGAGCCCAGCATTTGGCTGTGCTGTGCTCCCCCTGTGGGAACTCACTGACCACCGGGGGACAGCTCCTGCATTAAGCGTCTGCCCCCTGGTGGTCAGTGAACATCATAGCAACCAGTCGTTCTGGTCGTTTTGCCATAATGGTCACTTAGGCTTTTATTATATAAACTAGAGGCCCAATGCACAAAATTCGTGCAAGGGGCTCGGCCATCAAAGCCGCAGCTGTACCTGCTGGCCCTCGCAACCCCAGCCAGCCCTCGCAGCCTCATCTGGCCCTCTCAGCCCCTCCCAGCCTTGGCCAGCCCTCACAGCCCTGGCTCATCCGGAAGGTCATCCAGACGGTCAATCTGCTGTTTGGTCTAATTAGTATATTAACTCTTTATTATATAGGATAAACCCAAGCATCAAACTCTTTTCAAACATTATTCTTAATGCCCTTACCAATTCTATAAATATGTTTTAGTTGTATCAAAACATGGACAGAAGATTGAGTAAATCGACAAATATATCATAGGTAACAAATAACATAGTCCGAATTTTTATTTCAAGTCATGTTCCATCCTCTACAATACACTACCTTTCAAGTAGAAGTGTAGTTTTGGTGGCGGAGGGGTGAGAAAAGACACTAAATAAAAGCATATATACTGGCATAGCAGTAGGGATATCTCACTGCCATAATACACTCTTTGTTATGTGTGTTTATTAAATTGCTTTATTGACATCAAAGAAAAAATTAAGTTGTCTAAACATTTCAGAATTTAGGTACTGGATTTTATACACCATAATCTGACCTATTGCAACACATTTAATATTTTATGGTTTGATAAGGAGAAAGAAGATGAGATAAAATTGCAGTTGTCATTTCCCTGGCAACTTTGAAGCATATTTATCATCAACATAATTTCATGGCGCATTCACCAAAGAGCTCTGATGTACTAAAATCAACTATAAGATATACCTGAATAAAGAAATCTGCACAAGAGATTCTAAAATGTTCATTATTAAGACCAAAGTAATTATTACATTTACTAATTTGTTTAATTTAATGACAAGTTAATAAATAGTGAATACAACTATTACAGTTGGTATAGTTGCAAAACAGAATTAAATAATTTAATTACTTAATTTAAATAATTACTATAAAATCTATCCAAATGTAAAATTGAAGAAAATAATAACAGTGGGAGCCAAGAAACTAAGCCAAATAGTATTACTCCAATGTCCTTTACATGTGGAATTTTAAGTATTATAGCAGCAAATAAATACAAAACAATTATAATGTAACTAATATTTGAAGTATTAAAATTTGACTCTGGGTTGAAAAGTAGCATCCTTTTAAATTGGAAGTGAAAGATGTACAGTGGTAGGCTTATTATAGTTTGAAATGAAAGAAAGCAACTAATAGTAACTCCATTTCTTTAAGGTTACTTACTAATATTTTTTTCCTTTTGTTGTGTTATGTTTCCCTGATTATTTGTAATCCTTGTGGCCTTCATTAGTGTCTGTATATTAGAAGACACCTCTTCCAGTATTTGCAGACTGGCTTTGGCAGGTAAAGCTCCTCACCAGTCAGCCCACCCAGAGGTTCTGGACTTGCCATCTGGTGGAGTCCATGGGTGGGCTTGCTGCTGGAGTCTGGGTGGACTGGGTTTTTGGATGATTCAGCAAGTGGGTGGGCCATCTGCCTAGGTCCAAAGGGGCCGATCTGGTGCCTGGATCCACATGGGTTAGGCTTGACATCTGATTCCATGCATATGGTAAGTCTGGGACATTGGTCCATGATCGCAGGCCTGGAGTCTGTATCCACAGAGGTGGCCTGAAGCCTGGTCCACTGGAGGCTGAACTGATGCTAGAGAGTGCTGTATTTATTCTATACAGACTTGTATCATTCTTGTTAGTTCATCCTTTGACATGCAACATATATGCAATGTTCTCGTGCCTGTGTCACATTTTCTCTGCAAGCCTCAATTCTGGTTGCTTTAAGGCTTGCTTCTCAGGGATGAGTAGAAAATCAGCCACTAAATGCTAGCATTTGATTTTTCTCAGCTTTACGTTTAGCAGTTTATCAACCTGTATTCCTGGACTAACAGCTGACAAAGTCACTGGAACATAAGACTTCTTTAATTCCTTGTGATTCTTCTACCAGTGGTTCTCACCCTTCCTAATGCTACGACCTTTTAATACAGTTCCTCATGTTGTGGTGACCCCCAACCATAAAATTATTTTCGTTGCTACTTCATAACTGTAATTTTGCTACTGTTTATGAAGAGTAATGTAAATATTTGATATGCAGGATGTATTTTCATTGTTAGCGACCCACAGGTTGAGAACCGCTGTAACTAAAAAGCACTATCAAGTACATCAAGTATGCAATCAATGTTATTCTTGTTAGTAACACATTCTGTCAACTCATCTTACTCTTCAATCTTCTCTCCTAACAAGACAAGGATTTCCATAATGTGGGCTGACAATGATGAAGTTAGAGTTATAAAGGCTCTTACATCTTCCAATTCAATCCTATATAATAAAAGCCTAATATGCTAAGTGTCCTGTTGACTGGTCAGCCGTTCAACCAATCAAAGCTAATATGCTAATGATATGTTAAGGCCGCTCAACCTCTCACTATGATGTGCACTGACCACCAGTGGGCAGACCCTCCGACTGGTAGGTTAGTTTGCTGCTGGGGTCCGGCTAATCAGGACTGAGTGAGACTGGCCAGACAAGCCCTTGAGCCCTCCTGCAGTTCCTCCCCAGCTGGCCAAACCCCCGCATCCCTCCCTGACCCTGATCATGCACCAGTGCAGTCCTTCGGCCTGGCCTGCACCCTCTCACAATCTGGGATCCCTCAAGGCATGTCAGAGAGCCGGTTTCAACCCGATCCTGCATGCCAGGCCAAGGGACTCCACTGGTGCATGAATTCGTGCACAGGGCCTCTAGCCTATAGAATAAAAGCCTAACCGACCGTTACAGTGGAACAACTGGAATGACCAGTCACTATAATGCAAACTAACCACCAGGTGGCAGACGCTCAACACAGGAGCTGACTCCTGGTGGTCAGTGTGCTCCCACATGGAGCCTCTCCTGACTCCCCGGCAGCTTGCACAGAGGGCCTGGATGAGTGCGAGTGGCGCCCAGCCCCGATTCTGGCTCCTCCCTGGTGGCCAACCTCCCATGGACATGCCCTGAAGCCCTCCCATGGTCCCTCACCAGTGGCCAACCTCCCATGGACACACCCAGGCCAAGGGACCCCACAGGTGCAATTCTATTTATGAAACATTTTTTAAATTTAAACTTAAATGTTCCTAAAATATTAAAAGTACTCCATATGCCCTTTATCTAGAGTCATAATTGCTTATATTTTATGATTTATCATATCATTATCTTTTCCTCCCTCTCATATATATGCACATATATATATACTTTATATACTATATACACTACATGTATATACTTTTTATACTTTCTGTAGTACAGAGTATATACTACATGTATATACTTTTTGTACTTTTTATACTATAAATATGCATATACATTTTTTCTAAACCATTAAATGGTAAGCTATACATTGTATCGCTTTATGCCCACCTACTTCACTACCTCAGGGTATTTTTTTCTGAGATCATTGCATTGCATAACCAAAGTATCATGGTCAAAATCATAAACTCTGGTATGGATATATTTTCTAATCCATAGCCATATTAAAATTTGATAACTTTTCCCAGTAATGTCTTTTGTATTTTTTTATTTTCTTCAGGTCCAGTATAATCTAGCTAGCATTTAGTTCTCATTTCTGTTTAGTTCATTTAATCTAGAACAGTTTCTCAGCCTATCTTTCACCTTATTGTTTTGAAATTTTTGAAGAGGACATGTTATTTGAGTTCATATGATTTTTTCTTCAAGGTTAGTTTGAGGTTTTGATTTTTTGCAAGAACAAAATAGAAGTGATGTTAGATCCCTGTTAGTCCATATTATCAAGAGCCATATAATGTTGGTTTTTCCATTAGTGATGGTAAACTGACCATTTGGTTAAGGTGGCCTCTTCCAGATCCTTCTACACTACAAAGTTACTATTTTCTTCATGTAATAATATGTAATTTGTTAGGAGATATTTTAAGACTATGTAAATATCCTGTTTCTCATGAAACTTTCATCCACTAGTTTCAGCATCCATTGATAATTTGCTAACTTAAACATTACTTCTATATCGAATAGTTAGTATATCTATATATATAAAAGCCTAAGTGACTGGCCGACCAGCCCACTGGCTGGTAGCTATAATGCACAATGACCACCAGGGGGCAGATGCTCAATGCACAGACACGGAAACATGGAGCAGACTGATGAATCTCAGAGGGAAAGGGGAAGGGGCAAGGGAGGGAAGAGATTAACCAAAGATCTTATAGGCATACTAGAGGACCAGTGTATGGATTCATGCACTGGTGGGGTCCCTTTTCCTGACCTGTGGGGATCGGGCTGAAACTAGATCTCTGATATCCCCCAAGGGGTCCCGGATTGCGTAAGGGTGCGAGCCAGGCTGAGGGACCCCACTGGTGCACAAATCCATGCACCAGGCCTCTAGTTTTATTATAAAGACAATATTTTTCCAGTGTATATTATTTATTTATTGTAAAGCAGAATTGATGAAAAGATTCTTAGTTTACTCAATAAGTTATAATCCATTAATATTTACATTTATGTTGATAAACAAATTATTTAAATATGGTAAGTCAGAACCTCATTTACTTAGCTTCTGAACTTTATTTATATGTACTTTTAAGTTTTTGAGTACTTCCCTATAACAAAATAATTTAAGCTCTCTTTTACTTTTCTTGATCTAGCCTTGAGTAAGACAGCCATTTCTCCAAGAATCTCAGATTCCTTTCAGTTAATAACAATATTTAAAAATCAAGATGTGGGTACTAGTTATATTGGTGGGTTGTTGCTTGTAAGCCCTCTCAGAAGACAGTATATATATACATTTATGTATATATTTATATATATATGATGTGTGCATATTGATACCTCTAATACTGCATTATATGTTTTTATTTATATACTAGAAGCCCGGTGCACTAAATCCATGCACAGGGGCAGGGGGGAGGGCTGGCGGGGAGGTCCCTCAGCCCAACTTGCTCCCGCTCCAATTCGGGAGGCCTCAGGGGATGTGCTACTGATGGCTTGGGCCCACTCCCCATGGGGCCTGCCTGCTCCACACCATGGGGATGGGCAAGCAGGCCCTGCTGGGTGCTGCCTGTGGGCCCAATTGCCTGCTCCCCGGTCACCATAGCGACCGCCCAGGGGGCCCTGCTGTGTGCTGCCTGCACCCCACTTGCCTGCTCATGGGCTGCCCTGGCGACCACCCAGCAGGCCCTGCTGGGTACTACCTATGGCCCCAATTGCCTGCCTGTGGGTTGCCACCACCACCGCCCAGCAGGCCCTGCTGGGTGCTGCCTGAGGCCTCCCTTGCCTGCTGGGATCACATTGCTGGGGTGACGCTGCCAGCATCTTGCCCAGCCACTATGGGCGCTGCCATCTTTTGTCACGGAGTGATGATTAATTTGTATATTACTCTTTTATTAGATAGGATATGACAAGAGGCTCGGTGCACAAAATACATGCATGGGTGGGGTCCCTAGGCCTGTCTGGCGATGAGGGCCAATCAGGTTCTCTGCCTCCTTGCCTCTGACCTCCCCACCTCCTCCTTCCCTAATCACCCAAACGCTACCACTGCATGGTTCCCCACCTCGTTGCCTTTCTGCCTCCCTGCCTCCTCCTTCCCTCAGCATCTGTGTCCACTGCCACCCACCCCTGGCTCCTCATCCCAGCCTGGGGACCCAGACCCGATCAGACAATTGGAGCCTGCTGGCCAGGGGGAGGAGGGGCCAAGAGGTTGGCCAGCAGGCCCCATGGGCGATCGGGGCCTGCGGGCTGAGAGAAACTCCTGCATTGAGCATCTCGCCCCTGGTGGTCAGTGTGCATCATAGTGACTGGTCGTTCCATCGTAACAATCTCTTAGGCTTTTATATATATAAATGTGTTCATATTGATACCTCTAATTCTAATACAACACTATACAGAGTACTTTTAAAAACTTTCTGTCTGTGCTTGTGATTTCTTACTCCCAGAATAAGAAACCTCGGTGTCATTTACTTCAATGCCAACTTGTGCTAATAGCTTAATCGCCACTACAGCATAAACCAGCATCAACATTAGGACAATTATATGAGTTGTGGCATCTTTGTGTTCTAAGAGCTGACACTTAAAGGAGAAAAATATAATTTCATACCCCAGTTTTGGAGGAAATAAGACATAGTTTTATCATTTTTCTTTTTATTAAATTTATTGGGATAACATCTCTTATATAAAAGGCCCGTGTCCATCACGCCATAATGCCGTCACAATGAAATGAACAGCAGCTCTCGCAGTGAGCGAGGCAGGGTGCAAGCTACTAGCAGTGGAGAGCTACAAGGGGTGGAAGGCTGGGCAGCAAGCTGAGGCAAGTGGAAGCGAGCTACTCACGCACAATTTCATGTGTGTTGGGCCTCTAGTTAGTTAATAACATTATACAGGTTTCAAGTGTACAATTCCATAGTACACCATCTGCACATTGCATTGTGTGCACACTACCCAAAGCCAAATCTTTAATTACTGTATATTGGATCCCCTTTACCCTTTACTACCTCCCCACTCACTTCCCTCTGATAACCACCATACTGTTGTCTGTGTCTATGAGTTTTTGTTTGTTTTTACAGTTTGTTCATTTGTTGCTTTAAGTTTTATATCCCACATATGAATGAAATCATAGAGTACTTGACTTTTTCTGTCTGACTTAATTACGCTTAACATAATATTCTCAAGTTATTGCAAATGGCAATATTTCATCTTTTCATGGCTGAGTAGTATTCCATTGTGTATATGTGATAGGGGAAGAAATAGAATATTGGGAACCAGCTATAATTGTCAGAAATATTAATCATGTTCTGTTAACTGTGATTGTTTTATTGTGATTAAAGAAGGCACATTCTAACCTGTGGGACCTGGGAGCTCACCTGAAAATGCAGCCCATCCTCCTCATCAGGGAGCTGCCTATTCTCATGGAAAGATTAACAACCTTGTTGCAGAAACCAGAGCTGCCAGCCCTTTGAAGACCCCCAGGCTTTTCCATATCACTAAGCCCTTTGAAAATTCCCAGCCCTTTGGTTATCACTAGCCCTTTGAAGACTCTGAGCCTTGCATACTAGCAGGCCATTGAAAATTTCCAGCCCCCATTACCTGTAAACTGCCCATTTGGCACACCCTTCCCAATGTAATCTTAGTCCTTCTACCCAAATATAAGCAGCTGGCTTATGGTGAGATACAGAGCAGATTTTTGTGGATAAACTGCTGCTCTCCCATACTGCTGGCAGTTCTGGAATAAACCCTCATTTATGATTCAATCCTATCTCTGCTTAATTGGCTCACGTAGTGACAGGCAGCATGGACTCATTGTCAGGTTACATATGTACCACATCTTCTTTATCCAATCATCTATCAAAGGATATTTTGAATATTTCCATGTCTTGGCAACTGTGAATAATGCTTCAATGAACAAAGGGGTGTATATGTCTTTGAAAATAAATACAGTTTTATTTTTAAAGCAGTCATTTGAATTTCGAGAAACTGATATTTTATATCATTGAGAGTAGGAAACTTAACACAGAATTAAGCACTAATAATTATATAACAAGTCATAAAATTCATCATCTATTCCTGCTTATTTAATATATTAATTGCATGTTCAAGAGATTAAACTTGCTTATATGTCCTTGAAAATTTGTGTGAGAAATCAACTATTTGTCTATTAAATATTTTTTATTGTAATTTTTTTAAATCTACCCATATAATAACCTAAATAAAATCACACAAATGAGATATATGATTCATTTAAAAGGAAATTATGCTTTATTAACATGTTGACAATTGATATTTCAAAAGACCACTTTATAAAATAATTCTTTAAATTATTTTAAAGTACAAAATCTCTTGAAGCATGTTAAGCATTTTTCATAATGACAAATTTCATTCTATCTAAAAATTTTAAAGAACATGGCTTTTAAATACAACATGGCATATTTATTTACAGCTATTAGAGAACTCATAGTCTATAATAAAATCAAAATTCTTCATTCATTTTATTCTAACATGCTTTTAGAAAAAATAAATTTTGCAATTCTATATTCCTAATATAGTAAGGTTTCACTTTGAAAAGAAGAATGTTAAACTCAGAATGTATACAATAGAGAGAGTTTCTAAGCTTGAGTAAACTAAAGAAATCTAACTAAATTATTAGAGATTAATTCTTAAACTAGAAGAGGCAAAATTGGTTTTGATCCATGTTCCTTTATGTTTTTATGTTAATCCTTTTAATAAATAATATTACTTGTCTAAAGCAGGAAGTACCTTTCTAAATACATCTCTGAAGGCTTTTTTAACTTGCTGGTTCCTCAGAGTATAAATGAATGGGTTCAACAGGGGAGAAACTGAAGTATGGAGCACAGCTACTCCTTTGCTTAAAGTGTTTCTTTCATTTGCTGATGGCTTTATGTAGATGAATATACAACTACCATAAGTGATGGTTATAACAATCATGTGAGAAGAGCAGGTAGAAAAAGCTTTTTTCTTTTGGTGAGCTGAAGGGAATTTTAGGATTGTCTTGATGATGTAAGAGTAAGAAAGGATTACTAATAACAATGTGACAATAAGGGTCATCACAGCTAAGAAAAAAGTAATCAGTTCCACTAAGTGTGTGTCTGAGCAAGAAAGTTGCACGACTGGAGAAATGTCACAAATGAAATGATCAATTATATTTGAAGCACAGAAATCCAAATGAAGAATCAAAATCAATAAAATGAAACTGACCAGGAATCCAGTTGCCCAAGAACTGAGTACAAGCTGATAACAAACTCTGCTGCTCATGATGGACATATAATGCAAAGGTTTGCAGATGGCAACATAGCGGTCATAGGACATAGCCGCCAAAAGGAAAAATTCTGTAGCACCCAAGAATATGTAAAAAAATAACTGGGACATACAACCATTATAGGAAATGGTCTTTTCCCTGGTTACAAAGGTGATTAGGAATCTGGGGATGCAAGAACTTGTGAATGAAATTTCCAGAAAAGAGAAACTTCGGAGGAAGAAATACATTGGGGTCATGAGATGGGAATCAAGTAGACAGAGGGCAATGATGGTTAAGTTTCCTATCATGCTCAACATATAATTCAGAAATAGAAAGAAAAAAATTACAATCTGTAACTGAGAATTATCTGTCAGTCCCAGAAGGATAAACTCTATCTGCGTTGTATGATTCTCCATTTCTCTTCTAAGATTTCAAATTCTAGAAATAAAAAGATACAAAAATAAGAAACTACATGAGTAGCTTTATAACCAGGGAATCTACACTAATAAAAGAGAAACATGGTAATTAGCATACGAACGCTACCCTTCCCATTGGCTAATCAGCATATCCTTATGCAAATTAACTGTCAGCCAAGATGGCGGCCGGCAGCCA
>NW_005354407.1:58470-70644 GCF_000412655.1 Myotis brandtii | reverse complement strand
TGCGTGACAGGGGGGAGCTCCCCAACCCCCTGATCGACCCTGCTCTGTGTGTGACAGGGTACGGAGCCCCAACCCCCCTGATGGGCCCTGCTCTGTGAGTGACAGAGGGCAGCGCCCCAACCCCCTGATCGGCCCTGCTCTGTGAGTGACAGGGAGCAGCGCCCCAACCCCCTGATCGACCCTGCTCTGTGCGTGACAGGGGGTGGCGCCGCAACCTCCCCATCGAACCTGCCTTGAGTGTGACAGGGGGCGGTGCCCCAACCCCCCAATCGGCTGTTCACTGAGCATGACTAGGGATGGCATCGCAACCTCCCGATCTGCCCCGCTCTGTGCATGACGGGGCGGCGCCCCAACTCCCCACTCGGCCCTGCTCTGAGCCTGACCAGGTCTGCACCTAGGGATTGGGCCTGCCCTCTGCCACCTGGGAGCAGGCCTAAGCCAGCAGGTCGTTATCTCTCGAGGGGGTCCCAGACTGTGAGAGGGCACAGGCTGGGCTGGGGGACCCCCCTCCCCACCCGCCCGAGTGCACAAATTTTTGTGCACCGGGCCTCTAGTCTATATATAAAAGGATCCATATTCGCAAACAGACCTATTTATAAGGTATTGCTCCGTGATTTTGAAAATATGACCCAGAACTGTGCATGGAAACTATCTTAAAAATCACCATTGAATTAAACTCAGTTTTTGAAATTGACCAGCAAAACCTAAAATAGTCATGTGTGTTTTATCCTTACTAAAAAACTTCTAGTCATTTGTAACTAATTTCAAATGTTTCCATTTGTGAAATAAGTTAGATAAAACATTGGTTTGAGATTCAAAAGTAATCCATTCATTTTTAATTATTAACTTCATCAAAATAAAATTATACCAGTATATAATGAATTAAGATCTATAATTAAATTTTAAAGTTTTGATTTCATATTTAAGTGACATTTGCTTAGTGCCCCATTGTAGCCTCTTGCAAGTTCTCATTGAACTACAGATGAATACATAAGAAATTACCAAAAAAAATGACATAAGAAAAAATAAATACTAGATGGATCTAAAAAAATTAAAACAATATAAAGCAGATATGGCCACATTTACAAAAAAATAACAATCTATTCAGGATTTCAAAATTTTGCACATGTAACTTAGACCATAAAAATAAAAGAGAAAATACAGAAAATGCATTGCATTTCTTCACAATCTCCACCCATTTAGAGTATCTATAATCTAAACCTACTTTCCAGGTGCAGCTCTGTGACAGTGAAAAATTAGTTTTCTTCTCACATTGCCTGTGTCCTCATGTCCCCAGCAATCACTCATATAATTAATCAGAGACTATTAATCCAAGGAAGTATTGGGCAAAGGAAAGTGTGTGATGATTTGAATGGGACTATTTTATGTTTTTAATTAGAGGTTTTTAGAATCTTGGATGGCAAATAATGAAAACAGAGTGCATAATGGAGCCGAAGCAAAGCAATGTTGGGAGCCTGTTAGGAATTAGAAACAATTTAAAACTGTACTAATTCACACAAAATCCAGCTATGTATCTGAGAAACAAAAACATTAGTGGCTAATGAGACAAACAAAAATTCACTATTAAGGTTAAAAGTTTGGATATGCCTTTTATTGTTTAAGAATGAAATTTTAAAGTTAAGTACACACACACACACACAAAATAAAACATAAGAAACAGTGTAAGTGAGATTTATTCTGGGGATGTAACCATAAACATGATATATCACATAAACAAAATGAAGGACAAAAATCATTTGATCTTATCAATAGATGCAGACAACATATTCTACAAAATACAGCACCCATTTTTTGTAAAAACTCTCAGCCAGATAGGAGTCAGGGGAACATACCTCACCGGAATAAAGGCCATATATGAAAAACCTAAAGCCAACATCATTCTCAATGGGCAAAAACTAAAGTTTTTCACTTACGAACAAGAACAAGGCAGGACTGTCTGCTTTCACCACTCTTGTTCAGCATAGTACTAGAAGTCCAAGCCACAGTGATCAGACAAAAAAAATAAAAATAAAAGGCATCCAAATTGAAAAGGAAAAAGTAAAACTGTTATTATTCACAGATGACATTAATATTGTACATAGAAAATACTAAAGACTCCATCAAAAAACTATTAGATTTGATAAATGAGTTCGGCAAAGTAGCAGGATACAAAATTAACATCCAGAAATCCATGGTATATTTATGCACCAATAATGAACTCTCAGAAAGAGAAATAAAAAGAACAACCCTATTAACCATTGCAACAACAAACAAAAATAAGATACTTAGGAATAAACTTAACTGAAGAGGTAAAAGACCTGTACTTGGAAAACTATAAGACATTGAAAAAAATAGAGGAAGATGCAGACAAGTAGAAGAATATACATGTTCATGGATTGGAAGAATTAACATCTTTAAAATGTCCATACTACCCAAAGCAATCTATAGAATCAATGCAATTCCCATTAAAATACCACCAGCATATTTTACAGATATTTCAAAAATTTATATGGAACCAAAAAAAAAGACACCAAATAGCCTCAGCAATCTTGAGAAGGAACAAAGTTGGAGGGAACACAATACCAGATATCAAACTATACTACAAAGCCATTGTAATCAAAACAGCCTGATAATGGCAAAAGAACAGGCATATAGATCAATGGACCAGAACAGAGAACCCAGAAATCAACCCACACCATGGTCTATTAATATTTGAAAAAGGAGGGAAGAACATACAATAGAGGGAAGCCAGTCTCTTCAATAAATAGTGTTGGGACAATTCAACAGGTGCATGCAAAAAAGGAAAGAAAGAAAGAAGAAAGAAAGAAGAAAGAAAGAAAGAAAGAAAGAAAGAAAAGGAAGGAAGGAAGGAAGGAAGGAAGGAAGGAAGGAAGGAAGGAAGGAAGGAAGGAAGGAAGGAAGGAAGGAAGGAAGGAAGGAAGGAAGGAAGGAAGGAAGGAAGGAAGGAAGGAAGGAAGGAAGGAAGGAAGGAAGGAAGGAAGGAAGGAAGGAAGGAAGGAAGGAAGGAAGGAAGGAAGGAAGGAAGGAAGGAAGGAAGGAAGGAAGGAAGGAAGGAAGGAAGGAAGGAAGGAAGGAAGGAAGGAAGGAAGGAAGGAAGGAAGGAAGGAAGGAAGGAAGGAAGGAAGGAAGGAAGGAAGGAAGGAAGGAAGGAAGGAAGGAAGGAAGGAAGGAAGGAAGGAAGGAAGGAAGGAAGGAAGGAAGGAAGGAAGGAAGGAAGGAAGGAAGGAAGGAAGGAAGGAAGGAAGGAAGGAAGGAAGGAAGGAAGGAAGGAAGAAAGAAAGAGAGAAAGAGAGAAGGAAGAAAAGAAATTAGACCACCAATTTACACCATACACGAGAATAAAGTCAAAGTGGGTAAAATGCATAAATGTATGTCAGGAAACCATAAAAAAAAACCCTAGAAAAAACATAGACAATAAAATCTCAGACATCGGACATACCAGAATTTTTGTGGAAACATCTCCTAGGGCAGGAGAAACAAATGAAAAAATAAACAAATGGGACTACATCAAACTAAAAATCTTCTGCACAGCAAAAGAAACCATTCTCAAAATGCAAAGGAAACCCACTGTATGGGAGAATATATTCATCAATGATACATCTGATAAGTGGTTAGTTTCCAAAATATATATAATTTCCAAAAACATATTAATTTCTAACTCAAAAAAAGGAAGACAGCCTAATTAAAAATGGGCAAAATACCAAATGAATATGCATTTCTCTAAAAAGAACATACAGATGGCCAGTAGACATATGAAAAAATGCTCAATGTCACTAGTGATCAGATTAAAATGACAATGAGATATCATCTCACACCTGCCAGAATGACTACCATCCATAAATCAAAAAATAAGTTCTGACCAGGATGTGGGGAAAAGAGAATCCTATTACACTGCGGGTAGGAATGCAGACTGGTACAGCCACTGTGGAAAACAGTATAGAATTTCCTCAAAAAATTAAAAATGGAACTGCTGTTTCACCCAGCGATCCAACTTCTGGGAATATATCCTAAGAATCCTGAAACACTGATCAGAAAGGACTATGTGGGTAGGCATTAATAATTAACTAAATTCTAGCACTCTTATGTCCATAGCAGCACAATTTACAATAGCTAAGATCTGAAAACAGCCCAAGTGCCCATCAGTAGATGAGTGGATAAAAAGATGTGGTGCATTAACACAATGGAATATCTATAATAATAATAAAAGTGTAATATGCTAATTAGCCCGGACAGCCAAACAACCTTCCAGACGTCATTCTAAACATCCTTCCAGACAAAGCCGAGGTAGCGTGGGCCAAGGCAGATGCAGTTATGGGCAATCAGGCAGGCAGGCAAGAGGTTAAGGGCGATCAGGCAGGCAGGCAGGCGAGCAGTTATGAGCAATCAGGCAAGCAGGCAGAGTGGTTAGGGATGATCAGGCAGTCAGGCAAGCAGTTAGGGGTGATCAGGCAGGCAAAGTGGTTAGGAGCGATGAGGAAGGCAGAGTGATTAGGGGCGATCAGGCAGGAAGACAAGTAGTTAGGGGCAATCAGGCAGACAGGCAGGTAAGTGGTTAGAAGCCAGCAGTCCCGGATTGCTAGAGGGAAATTCGACTGCCGTTTTAGGCCCGATCCCATTGCAGGATCCTGCAATGGGATCGGGCCTAAAACGGCAGCGGATATCCCCCCCCAAGGGGTCCCGGCTTGTGAGAGGGTGCAGGCCGGGCTGAGGAACCCCACCCCCGTGTGCACAAATTTTGTGCACCAAGCCTCTAGTCTATATATAAAAGCCTAATATGCAAAGTGTCCCCTCGGGAGTTCAACCGACCAGGGAGTTCAATTGCTCGATATGACATGCGCTGACCACCAGGGGGCAGCGCGGAATGAAGGAAGACCCCAGCCAGCAGCCAGCAGCCTGGGAAGGGAGGCCCCAGCTGGCAGCTGACAGCCGCTTAGGACCCTACCCATGCATGAATTTCATGCACTGGGTCTCTAGTAAAGCTATGAAAAAGGATAACTTTCCCTTTGAGATAGCATACAGGGACCTAGAAAGTATTATGCTAATCAAAATAATCCAGTCAGGGAATGACAAGTATCACATGATCTCACTCATGTGTGGAATCTAATGTACAAAATAAACTGATGAACAAAATAGATCCAGAGAACAGACTGAGGAATCCAGAGGAAAAGGGGTTGGGGACATGAAGAAATTAACCAAAGAACTTATATGCATATATGCATAGCCCATTAACAGAATCAATAGTGTAGTGAAGGACTCAGGTGGGGCTGGAGCACAGGGGGAAAATGGGAGACATCTGTAATACATCAATAAAAACAAATATATAAAAATAGAAACAGTGCTAAATGACTAAGTTAAGACTTAGAATCAAAGAGAGATATTTTTGCAAATTTTACTTTATCACTTATTACTAGTTATATGGTCTTGAGAAAATTAATTTCCTTGTTTTAAAATTTCACCTACAAAAAGTAGATAAAATAGTTTTGACCTAAATTATAAGGATTAAATGAGATGTGCATAGAATACACTAATGATTACTAACTGCTTAATAATCAGTGAAGAGATCAGTACACATAAAAACCGTAAATGTGTAGTAATATTGTAGAGTGTGTCACTTCATACTTTAACATCCGTAAAGTAATACTAATGTTTCTGAGAATAGAAGTACTATGTAGGAGGGCATTAATAATTAACTAAATTCAAGCAGATTTTTTTTTTACTGGAATCAGACCGACACAAGGGGCTGATGAAACCCTATTGTTCAATAAAATTCTAAAATTTCTAACCAATTAAACAAGATTAGAAAGAGAAATTATGAATTATAAAATTCAGGTAAACACTTGATTGGTAAATAAAGTAGACTTACTTTCTATTGATCTGATTGGGTCCTTAAAATATCCAATTAACAAACTGAAACTATTGTAACAATAATATAGTTAGTTCAGCAATGTGAACAGACTAAATAAATTTCTAAGGAGGAATAAAATGTTTAGAATATAATGGAAAATTTACCTTTCTCAAAAAGCAATTCAACATCCATCTTAGACTTAAGCTATATGTCATGACATACTTTCAGAGTAAAAAATAGAAAACAGTCTAAATAGTTAAAAATAGGAAATTCTTCAAATAATTTTATTCATTCATATAATTATATTTTTAAATAAGGACATTGATGAATATATATTCTTATTAAATATTCTAGAAATATTTTAGATGTAAAATTACAAAAATATTTATACAAATTGACCCCATTTTAGAATGTCTAATATGATACATGCAGATATGATTTCTGAAAATACATAAAAATAGGAATAATACTTTCAGTGGAATATTAAATCATGGTGCATTTATATTTTTCATAAAAAATTCATTCATTCTTAATAACATCTTACCAAAAGACATTATCCAATAAAACATGTTTTTTCAACTTCTCTAATTTATAAAAGCTGTTAATGAATTCAGAACACTGATTGCCAAATATTTTATAGCCATATTTTCAAATAAAATAAATCCAGTGACACATTTAATTTTCTTCTGGAACTGAGGAAAATCTTTGTTGCCAATTTGCAAAATAAATAAACTATTTCCAAGTAAACTTAGAACATAAGCACTGATAGAGGTCAACAATAAACATCATATAGTATAAAATGCTTTCATTTAAATAAAAAATATTTAAATTACATTCCTTCTTAATAATTAAATTCTGCCAATCAATTCCTTTGCTTGTTTTGAAGTTTTTCTTCCTTTTATTATTAAGAACATAATATTTTCCCTTCTACATGATTTAGCCCATCACTTCAAACATGAATTCACAAACCCACATTATTTAGACTAACAATTTTATATTTTCTTCTCTTATTTTAATTTTCCAGTGTATTACCTCTGGACTGTTGATGGAAATGGTAGATCTAGAGAATCATAGAATCAAAATCTCTCTTCCTGGATATCATCTTCTTTTGGCCTGCTCATTTTTAAAATGTCCTTGCTCTAATTTCCACTCTTTCTGCTAAGCACATCGAGCATTCCTGAAGATGCAATGTTGGTATCAAAGCAATTTCAAACCACAAAGCAGATATTTGTTCTTCAACCAGTGCAGATTTGGGAATCAATAACTATCAGTGATAAGTTGTCATTGCTCAAAGAGTTGATTAAAATTTGCACTTCTAGGTCTGGCCAGATAGCGCTCTCGCTCTCTCGCTCTCTCTCTCTCCCCTCCCTCTCTCTCTCTCTCTCTTCCCTCCCTCTCTCTCTTGGTCTCTCTCTCTCTCCTCTTTCTCTCTGTCTCTGAAATCAATCAATAAAAAATAAATTTTTTAATTAGTACTTCCAAAAAATGTATCTTTTCTATTTTTAAAAATGTAGCAAAATATGTTAGGACAATTCTCCAGGAAAAAATATCCTCCAACCTCATCATTTTTTATTGACTTCTAGGGTCGTTCAGGCTTTTTTGATAGAGAGCAGTAAAACAATCACCATTCTCTCCACCATCCTAAAGTGCATTGTCTGGTTTAAACACTAATGTATGAGAAATGCAGGTGCAAGTGCATAAATCAAAAACACATGTTCTTGCACTGATTTATAAAATAGCAAATAAAAATAATTAATGTTTTATTCAAAAAGGAATAATAAAGTATCATCTTCAAATCACTGATATTTATTTGTATGAACTTACATGGTATTTGTAATTACTCTTAAATTTTTGAAAGAAAAGTGACAGCACTATTTTACTTACCATTAGCAGTATATGTTGATTATCTTTTTCTTTTTTCTAGATTACATGAGCAAGGATCAACTATAGTGAAAGGCAAACATATATATTGGAAAATAATATTTAACTTTGTAGGTAGGAAAATTAATGTAAAATAATTTCTCAAGTTAATTCAAATCACAGACCTAAAGTGTGACTATTGTAATAATGCTATTATTCTTCACTATTATATATATCTGAACATATGGTAATATCTATGCCTTGAATAATAAAGATTTCTGATAAACTCCTCTTTTTAGATACCCAAATAATTTATAAGATATGTGTCCAACTAATCTTACTTTGCAAACATTCATAAAAATTGTCATAGCTGAGATGGTTAGCTTGAAACTTGGGAAATATTTGCTGGTTTCAAATTATTTAAAAGGAGCGAATGCTAGTAAGAAATCTAAGGGGATGGTGTCTCTAAGGAGAAATAGGAAAGGTGAAAATATATTCAGTAGAGCCTATGCCAGTTGGCCTTTGTTTTTATCATTAATTGTTAAAAGCTTATTGTTTTAGGAATGATGACATAAAATACCATTAGGGTTGTGACATTTAAATTATTCATTTTAAGACAATCATGTAGACACTGCAAACTAGCAGACTATTTTGAAACATAAGAAATACATATGGGCCACGATACCAAGATAATTAATTCCTTTTGAGGATTTGGGGGGGTTGATTCCCCAATATGTAAATCTCTGACTAAGAGAACAGCATGTGGGCCCTAACACAAATACTACTTCT
This sequence comes from Myotis brandtii, assembly GCF_000412655.1. Taxonomy (NCBI): domain Eukaryota; kingdom Metazoa; phylum Chordata; class Mammalia; order Chiroptera; family Vespertilionidae; genus Myotis; species Myotis brandtii. The sequence continues at coordinate 62,129 of NW_005354407.1, read as the reverse complement.
ACCTATTTTTTAAAAAGCAACTGTATTCAATATTAAGAAAAAATAGAACTCCGAATACTACTATGATTTAAGAAAGAATATTTTCTTCAGCAATTTGAGAATGTGCACCTAAGATCAACAACTATCTTGAAATATTACTAACTATATAACACCTATCATGTATTGAATATTTACTATGTATGAAGTATTATGCTAATTGTTGTACATACATTATTCAATTTATCATCATAATAGGCAAAACACACAATTATGAACTCTTTTGCTATTGAAAAAACTGAGAATTGGGAAAATTATTTCACTTGCTCACACTCATGATAAAATTTATAAATTATGGAGATAAGATTGCAATCAGATCTTTAACAAGTGTAGTTTGTTAATCATTATATTGTACATTCAATTAAGTAAATAGGTAGTTAGATGACAGGTTAATGATTGATATATCATTAACAGATAGATAACAGACAGATAGATAAATAGGATAAGATAATGATGATAGATAGATAGATACAAATAGATTTTCAGCAATTTTCAACCTTTCTCATCTCATGGCACACATAAACTAATTACTAAAATTCTGTGGCACACCAAGAGGTATAATTTTTGCTGGTCAGACAAAAAAACTTCACATAGTGTGTGCATCATTCATAGTACTCAGGGAATAATTCTGATTTGATTTTGTGTAAATTTTAACAATGTGCAAATTAATAAATATATTAATGATGAGAACTAGGAATCTCACTGTAGAAAAAGGGGAGACAAAATATGAATGGGAGAAGAATTCAGTGTTAGATTAGAATTAGAGGCAGCAATGTATACTATTGAGTTTTTTATTTTAAGAGCTACCATTTATTATGCCAATACTTCATTAAATTAATTTTTTTCTGACTTTTATTTAATGTATTGGAGTGACATCTATAATAATAAAAGCATAGTATGCTAATTAGACCAGACACTCGAATGACCTTCCAGACATCCTTCCAGACGAAGCCACAGTGGCCGGGGCTCAGGCAGAGACAGGGGCAATCAGGTAGGCAGGCGAGCAGTTAAGGGCGATCATACAGGCAGGCAGAGTGGTTAGGGGCAATCAGGCAGGCAGGAGAGCAGTTAGGAGCCAACAGTCCTGGATTGATGAGGGTGCAGGCCAGGCTGAGGGGACTCCCCTCCGTGTACAGATTTCGTGCACTGGGGCTCTAGTTGGTTAATAAAATTATATAGGTTTCATGTGTACAGTTTTATAAATGCACCATCTATGTCTGTGGGCCATCTATGCTTTCCTCCCGTCTCATCTCCCGGTTTATTCCCGGTTCCTAGTTTTAGATGTTTTAATGCATGGATCTCTCAGGCATGGCTCTGTATTGAGCAGGGATTTCTTTGTTGAATTATAGTTGGTTAACTTGTTGAAATTTCAGGGGGAGACGCCAAGGGGTTCTCTCATGTTGCCATTCCTCTGATGTCACTGTTTGTTTTCTTGTTTGTGCATTTATTGCTTTCAGTTATATAACCCATATATAAGTAAAATCATATGGTTCTTGGCCTTTTCTGTCTGACTTATTTGGCTTAGCATAATATTCTCAATATCCATCCATCTTGTTACAAATGGCAACATGGATATCACATCTTCTATATCCAATCATCTATCAAAGGACACTTTGGTTGCTTCCAGGTGTTGGCCACCGTGAATATACGTTTGCTTATTTTTTATAAAGAACACTATTGGCCCAGTGCACAAAATTCATTCACGGAGGAGGGGGGTCCCTCAGCCCAGCCTACACCCTCTGCAATCGGGGACCCCTTGGGGGATGTCCTAAACTGGCAGTCAGACATCCCTCTCTCAATCTGGGACCGCTGGCTCCTAACCGCTCACCTGCCTGCCTGCCTGATCACCCCTAACTGCCTCTGCCTGCCTGCCTGATCTCCCCTAACTGCCCTCCCCTACTGGCCTGATCTTGCCCCCAACTGCAGGCCTGATCTTGCCCCCAACTGCCCTCCCCTGCTGCCTTGATTGCCCCTAACTGCCTCTGCCTTGTTCCCCACCACCATGGCTTTGTCCAGAAGGAAGTCAGATGTCCGGAAGATGGCCTGTCAACCAGGTCTAATTAGCATACTACCCTTTTATTAGCATAGATTGATTAAATAGGATAGGATTGCTTAAATGTGTATGGGGGGGAAGCCTTTTTCAGCAGGAGGAGATGCTCTTGGCAGACAAAAACACATAATCCCTATATCTGGACTGATAGCCAACCTTATGCACTCTACTGCCAAACTGGTCATTAAAAAATTGAACTGGTTTCTTACATCTTACAAAAAACAGCTGTTGCCCTTAAAACCCCTCCGCAGCCCCCACCTTAGGTTCTGCCTTCACAGTTCACCCAGATAAGGTTCTGATTGGTGGGGGCTCCGCCTACTAGGCAGCCATTGGCTCTTCACAGTTCTCCCAGATTTGGTTCTGATTGGTCAGTTTCTATGCCAGTCAGCATCAAAAGCTCCACCTCCTAGGCAGCCAATTGGCTCCTCACAGTTCACCCAGATTTAGTTCTTATTGGTCCATTTCTATGTCAGTCAGCATCTCCAGGCCTGATCAGAGAGGTGGGGCTGATTAGCAGCCCCCAGGGCTGCTGGCAAAGCTGGAGGCCCAGAGAGAAAGAGAGGCAAGGGCTGATCAACAGCTGCCAGGGAGGCTGCGGATCACAGCCTGCTTCTCTCTCCAGGCCTGATCTGCAGCCCCCTCCGCAGTCAGTGCTGGGTTGCTGTGGCGCCCGCGGCGTGGCAGCCATGGCGACCCAGCACTGACTGCAGAACTGACTTCTGGTGTTCGGTCGAGCCTTCAGTCATTAGGATGTTATGGACCCTGGCTCTTTAATATATATAGATAGGTTAACTATCTAGAGATTAGATTTCAGCTTTTGTCCTTGAAGACAGTACACTTAGTTTATTATAGTAGCTAGCCAGATAATTCCAACTTCTGGAGACACTATTTGTTTCTATATTTATGGGTGTTTTTTTCTCGATTGTTTCATGTCTGATTTTTTGTTGGACACTGTGTTTGAAGTTATTCTTACAGAAAAAAACTGGGAACTATATATATGATTTTATCTACTCCAGAGAGAATTTTTTCTCTTTTCTTTTTTCACTGGGCCAGAGAACATTGACAGCCTTTTATTTGCCTGAAACACTTTCTTCACTTTATTTTCTTAATACCCTTCTACCCTGGTGATTGTCCCTCCTACCTCACTATGTGCTCTGTCTACATATTTTCTGCTGATCCCTCCTTATTTTTCTGACTTCTGTATGTTGAATTGGACCAAGGTTCAGTCTTTGGGTCTGTTTCCTTTCTATGCTTATTTTCAAGGTGCTCTTATTTGGGCTCAAGTTTGAAAACTCCATCTATATATTGGAACTTAACCACCTCTCACCATTTCCATTGCCACTTTCCTGGTTAAAACCACATTTATGTATTATTTATTTACTAGTGGCCTGGTGCACGAAATTCGTGCACAGCGGAGGGTGTGTTCCTCAGCCTGGCCTGCACCCTCTCCAATTTGGGACCCCTCAAAAAATGTCCTGCCAGTTTACAGGGATTGGGCCTAAACCAGCAGTCCGACATCCCTCTCGCAATTCGGGACTGCTGGTTCCTAACCGCTCACCTGCCTGCCTGCCTG
>NW_005354407.1:40046-56565 GCF_000412655.1 Myotis brandtii | reverse complement strand
GTTTTGACTCTGTCATATGCTCAATCTTCAGTGGAAGTCATGAGAACCTATTATTTTTGCCTGCTCCCTACTTTACGTTGGAAATATTCTTTTTTACCCAGAGGGACCATAACTTTGATGTAAGGGATTGTTTCTATTGCCAACTTTTTTCTTCCTTGCCAAGTAAGAGAGTTGTGAACTCTTCAGTGATGCCTTTCCCAGGATATTTGCAGATGTGGTTGGGAAAAGTCATTTCATCCCCAACCTTTGCATGTCAGGTGCTGGGGTGCCCGGGTGCTGCCTGGCCTGTGCCCTGGCTCTCTCTCCCTCCGATCGCCATGGGGATCACGGAGGTCCGGGGTTGCTGCCTGGCCTTCGCCTGGGCTCTCTCTCCCTCTGGTCACCATGGGGATCACGGGAGGCAGGCAGCCAGCACCCCCGCCAGGGGGTGTCGCCTTGCCTGCTGCCCGGCTTTCCAATGGTGATCACTGGCTGAGGGGTGGGCAAAGGCGACCCGCCTTTGCCCGCCCCCCAGCTCTTGCCTGCTGCCTGGGTTTCAGATCACCGTTCTTCCATCCTTCCCCTTTCATCTCCCATCATTGGGCATGTGCAAATTAAATGCCATCTTTGTTGGTGGTTAACCGCCATCTTTCTTGGCAGTTAATTTGCATGTCGCCATGATTAGCCAATGGGAAGCGTAACGGAGGTATGGTTAATTACCCTTTTTGTCTTTTATGAGATAGGATTTGTTTGAAATTTTACTAACTATTTTAGTACGCAAAGATGTTGAGATTGAACTCAAAATGTGAGAAACTAGTGTTGAGCATTAATCCATGATATACTGTGTATTTTTTAATTTTCAACTTTAGTTAATATATTGATAAATGTTAGGATTTTGTGTAACAGTGCAAATTATCACTACAGGCTTTTCTGCTCAGATTTTATCTTTCTCAACCTTAAAGAGAATCAGACTACAGTATGTGGTAGATTTGAAGAGAGGGTGGTGGAAAGAAAATACAAGATGCCAATAGGCAATGAGTAATATTTTTAGGGAAAATAAGTGTCAAGGGAGAAAAGGAAAACAAAATGAAACTCTCAGAGAAGCATGATATGTGTGTATGTCGAAAGGAGAGGGGGTTTAGGTAAGAGTAAATTTAAGAAAGAGATTGTATGAAGTGGATTATGCATTAATATTTTCAATGTTTTACTCAAGACATTTAATTAAATTTAATTTTAGCTCTTTCTTCTGGCTTTGAGACTTTCTGTATTAGACTTTAGTATCAGTATGAAACTAGACCACATCCAATTTCACTATAGTCCAGTTACATCTAAATGAAATATAAGTAGATATTTTCTTTTTTTGTAATTTAAAATGATGCTTTCATTTACTTTAATATTCTACCTGTTGTGAACTTTTAAAATGCTATCATTTCAGCTGACATAAGTTGGACATCAAGACCTTCTCTAATGATAAGGAATGGTGGGTTGAAAGGTATACAGGAGTTTTTCTTTCATTTTTATACTGTAAGTAATTTTTATTTTTTTATTACAGTTAATATACAATATTATATTAGTTTCAGGTCTACAACCCAGTTATTAGACATTATATAACTTATTAAATGATCACCCTGATAAATCTAATAGCCAACAGTTATTACGATATTATTGTCTACATTCCCCATGCTATACCTTACATCTTTGTGACTATTTTATAACTACCAATTGGTACATAGGAGTTTTGATCTCCCTTCTTGATAGAATAATGATTTAGAATTTCTAATAAATTACACGCATCTATTATTAATGTTTTTAGAAATTCCAAGTCTAGACCCATGTAATTTCTACTTGTTAGCTCTATGCTCTATTTGCTCCCCTTCCCATTCAACAACAACAAAAAACCCACATTACAATTATTTAATTATATCTTGCTTGAATCATGACTCTGCTCTCCCTTTTATTGTCTCACCATGCTTCCTTTACACCAATCTTTCTCCATGAAGTGATCAATTTCCACTTACAAAGAATATCTTTTTATTCTTTTTTTGTAGGTAATCCTCACCAGAGGATATGTTTCCATTGATTTTTAGAAAGCAGAAGAGGAGGGAGAGACAGGGAGAGAGGAACATCAATGTGGAGAGACACATGGATTGGTTGCCTCCCACACACGCCCCGACCAGGGTTGGGGATTGAGCCTGCAACCATGGTACGTGCCCTTGACCAGAATTGAACCCAGGACCCTTCAGTTTATGGGCCAACACTCTATTTCTGAACCAAGTTAGCTAGGGCCATCTTTTTGTTCTTGACCCTAATAGGATAATCAAATATTGGATATCAAGTATCCTTTGTCTTTTCCCTTGGTTCCCATCCAGTAATGATAAAAATAAGATGATATAAATGTGGAGTGAAACTGAGATGAGGATACACAGGGAAATTATATTCTTTCTGTATTTTAGAAACTCTTTAAAATCTGTGGGCTGCTTATGGCTCCCTTTCTTCCTTTAAAAATAAATGATTTTAAGATAAATTCTAAAAGAAAATTCAAAGATGAAACCGATAAAGAAATATAATGGTTTCCCAGCTGGTGTTTCTCAGTGGTTGTGAGGAGATAGAATATGGGGACTAGGTATAGAGGGACAGAACTACAGCGGCTGGAAGGTGGAGCAAAGCATTCCAGACGCAGGTAAAATATAGCTTACTGACCATGCCCGTTTCTGAGAAAAACCACAGAGACAGATAAAATGACCTAGAACTAGACCCAGCTGGTCAGGGAAAGAAGGGCTCACATGGGAGATATGAGCTTTAGAGAACCCTCCTACACAGCTGGTGGGAATGCAGACTGGTGAAGCTTCTGTGAAAAACAGTATGGAGTTTCCTCAAAAATTAAAAATGGAACTGCCATTTGACCCAGTGATCCCACTTCTAGGAATATATCCTAAAAAATCAGAAACACCTGTCAGAAAGGATATATGCACCCCTATGTTCATAGCAGCACAATTTACAATCGCTAAGATTTGGAAACAGCCCAAGTGCCCATCAGCAGATGAGTGGATTAGAAAACTGTGGCACATCTACACAATGGAATATCATGCAGCTGTAAAAAGGAAAGAAATCTTACAATTTGCAGCAACATGGATGGACCTGGAGGTCACTCTGCTCAGCAAAATAAGCCAGTCAGAGAAAGATAAGTATCACACGATCTCACTCATTTGTGGAATATAATGAACAACATAAACTGATGAACAAAAATAGAACCAGAGACATAAAAGCACCGAACAGACTATCAAACCTCAGAGGGAAGGCATGGGAGGGTAGGTGGGTGGGAGGAGCTCAACCAATTAACTTGTATGCATATATGCATAACCCATGAACACAGACAATGAGGTGGTGAAGGCCTGGGGTGTGGAGCAGAGACGGGTTGGGAGAGGTCAATAGGGGGAAAAGGAGACGTATGCAATACTTTTAAGAATAAAAATTTTTTAAATAATTAAAAAAAGAATAATCCACAAGAAAAAAATAAACAAAATAAAATGTATCAATATTACTAAGACAGGCAGCTTGCAGATAACCAATCACAAGGCAGTGAGGCATATTACCAATCCCAAGGATGTTGCTAAGGCAGAATTCTTTGAAAGGACCAATCAGGAGCTAGCAAAGCATGTATCTCTACCTCTAGACAAAAACAGTGCGCTCTGCCTCTAGCTCTCTCTCTCCTCTCTCTCTCTCTGTCTTGCTGGGTTCCAGGGGATGTGCTCCCCTGTACCCAGGTAGCTTATGGCCATGTGGGACTCCATACATGGACTAATAGACTTTAATGAGTTTGGATGCTGTACTACACCCAGCTGCAACATGGAGCAGAAGCTCTGGACACTGGCTTACTTTTTACTCTCCTGGAATCCCAGCTGCACCTTTTCCAGGACTGGCTTCTCTCAATAAACTTTGCTTCCACTAACCGTTTTTGTCTGAGACTTCATTCTTTGATTTTGCAAGACAACAAACTAGGATCAGAACCCCACATTTTGGTTTCAGTTGAATGTCCACCTATGAACCAGGAGGTCACGGTTTGATTCCCAGTCAGGCACGTGCCCAGGTTGTGGGCTCAATCCCCAAAAGGGAGCGAGCAGGAGGCAACCAATTGATGATTCTTTCTCATAATTGATATTTCTATCTTTCTCTCCCTCTCCCTTCATCTTTGAAATCATTAAAAACATTTTAAAAAGACATATTAAAAAGAGAAATATAATGGTTGATTTTTAATTAAATGACATTTGAATAACTGCCTAATCATTTTGGGAGAATTCAATATATTCATACCTTATGCCAACAATAATCCAGATAGAATGCAGATGTTAATGTAAATAAAGTAAGTCATAAAATTATTGGAAGAAAATATAGACAAGATTGAGATGAGTAGTGTCTCAAATAATTGCAACAAATTCTGAGATAATATAATAAAATGGAAATATGTCTTACTTCATGTAAATAAAATTTTCTGAATAACACCACCATAAATTATCTTAACTGTTAAATAACAAATCATTCCATAGGATTTGTAACATAATACCTTCAAATATGTAGCATCATGAATATGCAAGTACCTTAGGAAAGGATAAGGAATTACTTTTTTTGCAAAAGCAATGAAAGGGTAGTATTATTCTGTTCATAAATAAAGTATAAATCACATTTATTTTCTTTTAATTTTGTTTTATTGCTTAAAGTATTATTTAACATTTGAAAAATTACTATATGTCATTAACAATCAACACAAGTGAACAAAAGAACAAAATATTACTTGGATCATCATTTCAGTAAAGATTTAAGTACACTAATAATACATTTAGATCTTGATGTTATTAATGTATTTTCCAGTCTCCAAAGACACAGTCCCAATTCCTAGGTGCATTAGTTAATTTTGTTTTATTTTTCCATATTAATTATATGTTACATTCATTACTCACTTTGAAGCAGAGTCACTAATGACACTTTTTTTAAACTTAGTTGATATTACCCAATACAAGTTAGCCATATAAAGCATCTTCAATCATATCTGTGATGAAACTTTCTAAGGGAGGTTCTCTGTGTTAAAATAGTTGGGTCAAATCATCAACTTTTCAAGAAGCAAAAAGAATTTCTCGTTTTCCTTTGCCTGTTTACTAGTCTTTCCTTCTATCTAGCATTCAGATTATGTAGATATATAGTAGTTCCTTTTTAATTTAGATAAGTATTATAATTCATAATAAGTGTTAGACATAAATATTTAAACATTGATACAGCGTGTGGATGCATTGCCACTGCTACCTTGGAGTGAAAGTTAAGTGAGAAAGCATGACTCGATAGTATCCACATCGCTACTAACAATTCTTGTTCAATTGTGAGTTCCTCTAGGGAGCTATGAGTAAAACAAAAACTGAAGCCCGAATGAGAGACTAAAGAGTAAGTATGTTCGTATTTCTCAAATTAATGTTTTTCTATTCTGAAATTTGGAAAAATAATTAATATATTTTCTGTCACTCTTCTAAGTGTGCACGTGTATGTGTATGGGTGTGTATTTTATAAAATTTGGATAGTTCATAAAGATATGAACTATTAATTTCATTTTTTGACTGTCATTTTTTTCAAGAATATTAAACATGGAAACACATGAGGAAGTTTCTATGCCTGTTTTATGTTATTTATGTGGGCAATAAAATAGTCAAATTTGATGGTCACATAATGCAACATCTACTGGTATTGCCCCCATTGCTACCACACACACCTGTTAGTGCACACAACAATCTCAATTATATAAATACATCTGCTTCAACTTAATGAAATTATGTTTGACATTTTATCCAAAAACTCTTGTCTTTTTAAAAACGTCAATACTTTTTGATGTATAGGCATAGCAAACAAAAATTAATAAGTTACACCTGCAATATAATTAATTTGTCAGGATGTTTGTCAGACATGATTCTGAAGTAAGTGATTAGAAGAACAAAAGGGTTATTTTGCATCCTGCAATAATACCCAGGATTATCAGGGACTTTTGCTAGAAGTTCCAATAGAGCATGAAGAGAAGAAAGGAAGAAAGGAAGGTGGGCTCTGGGGAACAACAATCTTGTGTTTCTCAATTTGAGCTATTGCAGACAACTCAATGCTTTTCCTTTCAGATGGTGTCTAGATATTCTGAATGCTTTTTGTCACATAGGTTCCATCTAAGACAATTTTTGTCAAAGGAAGAGCCTAGGAGCAAGATTTGGTTGAAACTAGCCATCTAATAACACAATTAGCCCTAGCCGGTTTGGCTCAGTGGATAGAGCGTCGGCCTGTGAACTGAAGGGTCTCGGGTTCGATTCTGGTCGGGGCATGTACCTTGGTTGTGGGCACATCCCCAGTGGGAGGTGTGCAGGAGACAGATGATCGATGTTTCTCTCTCATCGATGTTTCTGGCTCTCTATCGCTCTCCCTTCCTTTCTGTAAAAAATCAATAAAATATACATTTTTAAAAAAACACAATTAGCAATTCTTTAAAGAAATGCTAATTCTAGTTTATTTGGACTACAGTCTAAGTAGTTTTCCCTATATACTACCAGTAAGATTGAAAAGCATAACCCCACAAAACTAAGGGACGTTCTAGAAAAAGGATCAGGTAAATATAATACAAAGAAAAATAATCATTAGCTCATATCTAGACCTTTTTTAAGATGTCATTACCTTATACTTTTTTATATCCCCCTTTTTTTCACATGGTCTATATTAGAAAAAAATAACAAATAAAAATCCTGTGGGCTTTTTACAATCTGAGTGACTATATTTTATCTTTCAAAAAGTGGTGCCCTGAAGGGTCAGGGAAGTATGATACAAAGTCTTAGATATATATTGAAAGAAGTACCTTCAACATTAGTGTAGTATCTTCTAGATGAACCACAGCAATAAACTTCTATCAAGTAGAATCTTGAAAAAAAAGTAAAGAGTATATCCTGATCTTTGTTTATAAATATCTATGTGTTTAATTACTATATAGGGAAACTATTATATTCCAGGAATTGTGATAAGATCTGAATATATTATTGAAAACAAGATAGGCCCTGACCTCAAGACTATGACTGTCTAATTGGGTGACAAATAAAAAATAAGCAATATGATACCATTCTGGTATAAGGATGAGGGATACAGAAATACATTGGAGATGTATCTAGCCTACTATGGAAGAATTGAGATAGTATCTCAGAACTCATTGTAGACACAGTGAGGAGACAGGAAGTCCAGTTAGAGCATGAATGTTTCATATTGAGTGTGAGAACTCTCCATGTCCTTGCATGTAGATGTATTATTTTATCTTCATTGGTATATCTTCCATTTTATGAATATATCACAATTTAAAAATTGTTTTCATCATTAATGAACATTTTGGTTTTTATGTCTTGAGATTATTGAGAATAATACTCCTATAAACTTCCTTAAACATGTGTATATTTAATGTACACATATACACATTTCTATTGGGTAAACACCTAGAATTGTAATTTCCTTTTTATAGATATCTGGACATTCAGCTTAATAAATATATTTTTAAAGTTTTTATATTGTTTATAGGAATGTATACACTAATCTTTAAGATATTAGTTACCCATGCTCTCAAAATAGTTGGTATGATTCATCTATTTAATGTTAGTTATTCTGAAGGTTGTGTATTAGTTGTGAATTTAATTTCTTTCTCCCTAAGTACTAAACATCACATTTTCAATATGCTCACTGGCCTTTAGATATATTCTTTTATGAAGAAATGTGTCTAATTATTATTATTAGGTTAAGTTTTGTTTTCTTATTAATTTGTAGTAGCATTTTATAAATGCAGGTTGTCTTCCTTAAAAGTTGTTGCAGATATCTTCTCCCATTCCTTGACGTATTGTTTAAATCAATTTTATTAAAGTACAACATACATACAATAAAAGGCTTGTTTTTAAGTATAGAATTCCAATGGGTTTTGAAAAATGTCTATATACATCCTTAAAACCACAATGAAATCAAGATATATAAAAAAATGTTTGTGCTCCTTCTTAATTCCTCGTAATAGATTGCTTTGTCATTTCTAGAATTGCATATAAATTAAATTTTCTAGTATTTTGTCTTTATTGTGTATATATTTTCCTTGAAATACTATTTTAGGATTTATCCATGTTTCACACATGAATTTTTTATTCTTTTTATTGCTACATAGCATTCCGTGTATAAATATATCACAGTGTTTACTTATTCCCTATTTACTTGTATTTCATTCCACTTTTTGTTATTATGAATAAAGTTGCAATTATAAAGTCTTTCTGTGGACATATGTAGTTTTTTTCTTTTTGGGTAAATCCTTCACAATGGATTTACCATGTCATATAGTAGGTACATTTTTTATTTTATAAAAAATTATAAAATTAATACTGCAAAACTGTATTTCCAAGTGGTTTCATTATTTTACATTTCTATTAGCAATATATAAAAATCTCAATTGCCTTGTTATCCCACACTTGCTCTTGTTAGTAGATTTAATTTTGACTCTCTTAATGCATGTTTAGTAATATCTTATTGTCATTTTAGTTTTCATTTCCTTAATAACTAATGTTGTTGAGCATCTCTTCTTGTGCACATTTGCCACTCATGCATCTTCCTTTGTGAAGTTTATGCTCAAATCTTTGGCCATTTTTTATTGGACTGTTTTTCTTTTATTAGTAAACTAGAGCCCCCGTGCACGAAATTTGTGGACTCAGGGGGTATGGTCCCTCAGCCTGGCCTGTGCCCTCTTGCAGTCCGGAAGCCCTCGGGGTATGTCCAACAGTCAGACATCCTTAGCGCTGCCACGGAGGCTTCTGGCTGAGCGGCGCTCTCCCTGCGGGAGCGCACTGATGACCAGGGGGCAGCTCCTGCATTGAGCGTCTGCTATCTGGTGGTCAGTGCACATCATAGCGACCAGCCCTTCCACCATTTGGTCGATTTGCATGTTAGCCTTTTATTATACAGGATTGTGTGTCTACATATACATATATACAGATATATTTCTTTGTATTTTTTGTTGTAAGCATATGATATATATTTACTAATATATATATATACATATATATATTTCATACATATATGTGAAATACATGATCTTTGCCAGATAATATTTTCTAGTATGTATGACTTTTTTAGTACATGACTTTTTCTTTCCTATTCTAACACTGTCTTTCAAAAAGAGGGAAGGTAGGGGAGGGTGGGGGTAAAGGGGAGAGATCAACCAAAGGACTTACATGCAAGCATATAGGCCTAAGATGAGGGCATGAGTGGGGGGGATGGGGGTAATGTGGGGATAAGGAGGCATATGTAATAACTTAATCAATTAAGAAATTCTTCTAAAAAGCAGAGAGTTTTTAATTACATCTGTGACCTATTCCAAGTTTTTTTGTTGTTGTTGTTGTCTCATTTTTATCCTAATGTATATTTTATGGTAGCAGCACCATTTTAAAGACTTAGTTTCCCCTCAATTTGTCTTATGTAACTCTATTTCAGTATACATTGTTCTTTTCCTATGAATTACATATTTATCCTTATCAAAATATCATTTTTTGTAATTTCTATTACATTGCTATTCTAATTTGTTCAATTTATCCCCAAGTATTTCATGTTTAAATATGCTGTAAATGGCAGTTTAAAAAATTCAAGTTCCAAGTGCTCATTGTTGGTATTTATAAATACAATTTCATGTATATATATTGATTATCTATCTTGTGACTTTGCTAAACTCAGTTATTCAAGTAGTTATTTTTTAAATTACTTGGGATTCTATATCTACCTAATTATGCCTTCTACAAGGGAAAACAATTTAACTTCTTTATTTCTAATCGCAATGCCACCATTTTTTTCATTTGATTAGCTAGGAATATGAGTTATGAAGTAGTCATTGTTTCATAGCTCATTTTAGGGGAAAAGTTTCCAGTTTTTTTTTATATTTGATATTAGCAGAAGTTTTGTTGTTGTTGTTGTTGTTTTGTTTTTTTAAGTAGGTGTCCTTTATCACACTAAGAGAGTTTCCTCTACTTTTACTTTACTGAAAGATTTTTAGCATAAGTGGATGTTGAATTTTGTCAATTTTTTTTTCTGGAACTATTCAGAAGAAAATACAGTTTCTCTCTTCTACTGTTATTATGGTGAATAAAATTGACTGATTTAAAATGTTAAACCAATCTTGAATTCCTAGGATAAATGTCACCTTCTCATGAGGTATTATAATTGCAATGTTATTGCTGAATTTTATTGCTATTTTTTAATATATTTTTATTGATTTTAGAGAGTGAGGAATGGAGAGGGATAGAGAGTAACATCGATAAGAGAGACACATCGATCGGATGCCTTCTGCCCGCGCGCGCCGCGCGCGCGCACACACACACACACACACACACACACACACACACACACTGGGGATCAAGTCCATAATGCGGGCATGTGTCCTGACCGGGAATTGAACCCAGGACCTCTTGGTTCATGGGGTGACATCTAACCACTGAGCAACACCAGGCAGACTATTTGCTATTTTTTATTGAAATTTTAATCTATGATCATAGTTTTGTTTAGAATTTCTCTCTCTCTCTCTCTCTCTCTCTCTCTCTCTCTCTCTCTTTCTCTCTTGCAGTGTCTTTTTTTTTCTTTTGGTATCACAGTAATACTTGCCTTATAAAAGGAGATGAAGTGTGCTAATAATTTCTGTTTTCTGAAGAAATCTATCCACTATTATTTTAAGCAGAATACTATCTTAATTATGGTTTCTTTAAAATAAATCTTAATATCCATAGTATGAATTCCACATCATTCTTTATGGTCTTCAAATGTGACTTTTAATTTTGGCCCTTCCATTTATATTCATTTTACAATTGTTTTAAATCCTCAAAAAATAAGGTGAGATATGTTCTCTACTCCTGTTGTCTTGAAGAGATTGTGTAAAATTAGCGATGTTTTATGTTTAAATATTTAGTCCTATGAATTTTGCTTTGTTAACTACATGTTCAATTTATTTAATAGTTGAAGCACTATTAGGCTATCTATCTTTTCTTGGATGTGTTTGTGGACTTCAAAATTTCATCTGTTTCATTTAAGTTGTCCAAAATATTTGTGTGAGTTGTTCATAGTATCTTCTTATTATCCTTTTAATATCTGAGATCTGGGGTGAAATCTTTCATTTCTGATATTTCTAGTGTATTTTTTCTCCCAGTGTTTTGTTTTGCTTATCAGTCTGGTTATAAGTTTATCAACATTATTAATCATTAAAGAACCAACTTTTGGTTTCACTGACTTTCACTATGGTCTTTTTGTTTCTGATTATTGATTTCTGGTCTTTATCTTTTTTTCCTGCATGTTTTGGGTTATTTCACTCTTTTGTACTAGTTTATTTTTAAAGATTATATACTTTAGTGAAATATTTCTTATTTTCTAATATAAACATTTAACATTATCAATATGTGTTGTTGTCTATGAATTATAATATACAAGTGACCATTTCATATGCCTCTTAGATCAATATTTAACCATTGGATCCATTGAAGGTAGAATGTATAATATATATTACTCTATAAAACCATTTAATCTTCCTCTTCCTATTGTACTTATTATTTATATTATTTTTATATACATTGGAAACTCAACCAGATAATGTTATAATTTTTTATTTCAACAATTTATTGTATGAAAGGATTTGTGTAGAATTGGTGTTTTCATTTATTTTTCAATGTTTGATAAAAACTTTGATAGAAAAATAAGTAGAGCAATTTATTAGAATAATAGTACAGACATCTATACCTGAAGTTCTCTTTTCAGGACGATTTAAGTGTATATTTGTTTACTTTAACAAATATATGGATATATAGGTTAGACATTTTATCTTGAATTAGTTTTAGTAGATTAAATCTTTTAAATAGCTCATTTTATTTAAGTTACAAAATCTACTTTGCAGAACTTTCCAAAATATTCTATTTGATCATTTTAATGTCTGTATAACCTAAAATTGTGTCATATTTCTAATTCCTGATAAATTTTATGTTTTTCCAGATCACTTTCACAATAGTTTTATCAATGGCATTCATCCTTTCTAAGAAATCAGCTTTTGATTTCATTAATCTCTTATTTTTGTTCTATTTTTCATTAATTTTTCCTTATGATTTTCTTTCTTCTGTTTAGATGCTGCTTCTCTGGCTTTTTTACATGTAGATTGCCTGTAACGTTAAAGGTAATAATGAGAAATCACACAACAATAACAAAATTTATCCTGTTGGGACTTACAGAAGATCCATGGTTGCAAGTTCTGATTTTTATCTTCTTATTTCTCACCTACGTGCTGAGTATTACTGGAAATCTGACCATTATCGTTCTGACACTCGTGGATTCTCATCTTAAAACACCTATGTATTTTTTTCTTCGAAATTTCTCTGTCTTAGAAATCTCATTCACAACAGTCTGTATTCCCAGATTCCTGTACAGTATATCAACTGGGGACAATACTATTACTTATAATGCTTGTGCTAGTCAAATATTTTTCATTGGACTCTTTGGGGCCACAGAATTTTTTCTCCTGGCAGCCATGTCCTATGACCGCTATGTGGCCATCTGTAAACCCCTTCATTACATGACCATCATGAACAACAGAGTCTGTACCATCCTTGTCCTCTGCTGCTGGATCTCTGGGTTAATGATCATCAGCACACCGCTCAGTATGGGCCTCCAGCTGGAATTCTGTGACTCCAATGCCATTGATCATTTTGGCTGTGATGCATCTCCCCTTTTTAAGATTTCATGCTCAGATACATGGTTCATAGAACAAATGGTTATAATCTGTGCAGTGTTAACATTCATTATTACACTCATGGGCGTCATTCTTTCATACATCTATATTATCAGGACAATTCTAAGATTCCCTTCTGTTCAGCAAAGAAAAAAAGCTTTCTCCACTTGTTCTTCTCACATGATTGTTGTTTCCATCACCTATGGCAGCTGTATTTTTATCTACATCAAGCCTTCAGCCAAAGAAGAGGTGGACATCAACAAAGGAGTATCAGTGCTCACTACATCTGTTGCCCCTTTGTTGAACCCCTTCATTTATACCTTGAGGAACAAGCAAGTGAAACAAGCTTTCAATGACACGATTAAAAAAATTGCATTTACCTTACATATAAGAGCACACTGACTTTGAACAATCAAACGGAAATGGAAGATTCATTTATTAACACTTTTCTGGAAGTCCTAATTAGTTCAGTAAGGTTAACCTTTTCATAATCCTTAAAATATTGATTTGTGAACCTACTTGGAACAAATAATTTTGTTCCCTCTCTAATCTTAATCAAAATTGTTTCTATCAATAAAAGAACATGAGAATTTGTTTCCAATGACCAAAATCTTCCTTCATTTCTCATTAAGCTTTTCTAATTATTATTCAAAAAGAACTTATATAACATGTTAAATATAGTATTTACATTTCTTGGGAATGTTTTGCTAAACTTCTTTAATTTATATATGCAAATATGCTGAAAGAAACATTTAAAATACAGGAAGAAATATTTCACCTCTGTTTTAAGGTATTATAAGACAAATTTTAAAATAAAAGAACTCAAATAGAAATATCAAGTAAAATGAAAACATATTGTATCCAAAATAAGAAAATAAAAACCATGAATCTGGAAACAAATATGATATACTAAAGATATAAGCAAGCCAGAATATTTAGAAGATTTACTTAGAAACAAGAAAAATTTAGACCACAGCTGTTTTACAGTAACATGCAAGTATTCATACATGTGTACACACATAAAACAAGATTAAAAAATGAAAGAATTTTGCTTACAGCTCTATCAGAATAACTAGTTTGATCCCATGTTTTCTGCTTTAAATAATCATAAAACTGAATCAACTATGTAAGGAAATTTTTGACAACAAGCAGCTCAAAACTGTATCCCTCTGGAAAAGGGAACTTCAGTAAATGAGTCCATAATTAGCACTAGCTCAGTCCACATTATGAGTTAGAGACTAAGCACAACATGATTGTCTCTCTAAGTTTTGTTGGCAGAGATCAGGTCAGCGGAAGTGATTAATATCCTCACTCAGGTCGGGATTATGCTGAGCTGGGATCTTGGCAGAAGTTCCCGATGGCTGAGTGACTAACTGACATGTAGGACAAGTGTAGTCCTGATTTACCAGTGATTCAGCTGAGATTTCAACAGAAATACTAGAGGCCATGCAGTCTGTTGGCTTGAAGTTTGGGCACACCCCCAGTGAAGAGCACAGGCTTCTAACTGGGAAAGTCACTTAGGAGCACCTTAGGAGCAAGGACCACATTCTAGAACATGAGACAGAAAACTAGGGCCTGAGGGTAAAATTCATCCAACACTGGTTATTACTGTAAATAAAATTTAATTGTAACACGTTTACTTCCACTCATTTATATATTTTCTATGGCTGATTGTAATGGCAGAGTTGAGTAGCTTAACAGGGACCACATAGTCCAGAAACAAAAAAATGTTTAATATCTGGCCTTTTGCAGAAGTTTGCCCATCTCTGGTAGAGAATTAACTTTTCCATTTATACAATTTTGAATCATTTGGGAAGAAATAATGAGAGGTAGGTTGCTATGCAGCTACAGTCTCTTCATCTACCCAACAGTCTTTAGGGAGTAACTCTTAAACGCGTTGAACAGCAAAAAGTTCAATGAGTTCATCCCTCTGAAATATCCCCTTTACTTCTTACAAGTACTTCAAAACAAATTTTGAAATAATGTAAATTTTGGGAAGCCTGTCTATTCTGTCCACCTAGGTCTAACTAACATTGAAAGTTGCAACCCATTAGTGTTTTATATTAAATGGGGAATTCCCTTGCTTCTCTATTTAACAGAAAATTTTGTGCAGCCCATTAAATCTTATAAATGAATGTCACCTCAACCTCCCCTAAAAATAACAAACTTATTCTCAGTTCCCAAAGTTGTATATGTGCAATTCAAAATCAAGCCAGAGGAGAACATTCCCTGTAGCTACTGTTGGGCCATCTGCATGATCCTTTATGTGCCACAAATTTAAGTCACTGTCCCTGAAGTTTGGATAGTGCCTCTCAAGTGCTATTTGGCTGAAGGATCACAAGTGCAGTCTGCCCTGCACTCACAAAAAAGTAGCCTTTCATTTTTGGACATAGCCACCTCAAGCTGAAGAGACTATCCAATATAAAAATTATATAAGATTAGTTCTTATTAAATTCTGCTGGAAATTTGTAACTTTTTTTTTAATGAGAGTACATTTACTAATTCTTATGTTATATTTTGTCTCATTTTTAAAAATCACTTTTGCTCCTGATATTTAAATAGATACTGGAAGTTTCTGTTTTAAAATTCAATATGCTATATCTCAAAGTTAGATAATTTATTAATATGATTAAAAGCTGGCATTTGATTTTCTTTCTTTGATAGAATATTAATCATTTTTATTGTATATTTTAAGAACCAAAATAGACAACAGCAAAAACTAGATTCCTATTTATTTGATTAGTGCCTCAAAGTATTTGCTTTCTTGTGTGGATAGTAAAAACATGTAAATAATAAAAAATCCCTTCATATAGATGACTGGAAAACTTTGTTAATCAAAAGGTTCATTTTAGCTTTGTTATTTTTTCAAAAGAAGGTGTTCTGAATTGATTGTTAATGAGTGAACAACAATCAATTAGATCTATTTAATGCAAAATTTATACTTGTTACAGAAAAATGTCTGTTGGCTAGTTGGAAATGAATCCTGTATTCTCTGAATATAAAGAAGATGGCCATGTGTTACAGAAATTAAAGTAGAATTTGGTACAAGCTTATATTAGCAAATGAAGAGCATAACATAGAGATTTTTTTAAAGAGTAGAAGTCTTAGTTAGCCTTCATTTTATTTACCTCTGATACTCTAAGATTCACCAAATAATTGAAAAACTGCAAGTAATTCTTTTTTTAATTTTTCCCCTTTATTGATTAAGATATTACAAATGTGTCCTTATCCTCCCAATGTCCCCTCATCCCCCCAATCCTGCCCTCATCCTCACCCCCTGTTCTCCACATCCATCGCTTATGCTTATATGCATGCATACAAGTCCTTTGGTTGATCTCTCCCCCTCACCACCACCCTCCCCTATCTTCCCTCTGAGTTTTGAGCATCTGATCCATGCTTCTCTGTCTCTACATTTATTTTTGTTCATTGGTTTATGTTGTTCATTATAATCCACAAATGACTGAGAGCGTGTGATATTTATCTTTCTCTGACTGACTTATTTCACTTAGCATAATGCTCTTCAGCTCCATCCATGCTGTTGCAAATGGTAGGAGTTCCTTCCTTTTTACAGCAGCATAGTATTCCATTGTGTAGATGTGCCAAAGTTTTTGAATCCATTCATCTGCTGATGGTCACTTAGGCTGATTCCAAATCTTAGCTATTGTAAATTGTGCTGCTATGAACATAGGGGTGCATATATTCTTTCTGATTGGTGTTTTTAGTTTCTTGGGATATATTCCTAGATGTGGGATCACTGGGTCAAATGGG
>NW_005354407.1:37309-38097 GCF_000412655.1 Myotis brandtii | reverse complement strand
CTGGAAGCTTTTTGATTACTGTTTCAATTTCATCAGTAGTTATTGGCCTATTCAGGTTTTTTTATTCTTCTTGATTGAGTTTTGGAAGCTTGTATTTTTCTAGGAATGTGTCCATTTCGTCGATGTTGTCCAGTTTGTTGGAGTAGAGTTGTTTGTAGTATTTTTTGACAATCATTTGTATATCAGTAGGGTCAGTTGTTACTTCACCTCTTTCATTTCTGATTTTGTTTATTTGGGTCCTCTCTCTTTGTTTCTTGGTGAGCCTGGCGAGAGGTTCATCAATCTTGTTTATCCTTTCAAAGAACCAGCTCTTGGTTTCATTGATCTTTTTTACTGTTTTTTTGGTATCTATGTCATTTAATTCTCCTCTGATCTTTATTATTTCCTTCCTTCTGGATACTGTGGGCTTTTCTTGTTGCTCTCTTTCTAACTCTTTGAGTTGTAGGGTTAGATCATTTATTACCAGTGTTTCTTGTTTTTTGAGGTAGGCCTGTAGAGCTATGAACTTCCCTCTCAAGACTGCTTTCACTGTGTCCCATAGATTTTGGATTGTTGTGTTTTCATTGTCATTTGTTTTCAGGATGCTTTTTATTTCTTCTTTGATCTCTTTGGTAACCCAGTCATTGCTTAATAGCATTCTATTTAGCCTCCAAGTATTGGATATTTTTTCAATGTTTTTATTGTAGTTGATTTCTAGTTTTATGCCATTGTGATCTGAGAAGATGCTTGTTATGATTTCTATTCTCTTGAATTTGAAGAGGCTTTGCCTGTGTCCTAATATATGGTCT
>NW_005354407.1:30985-36533 GCF_000412655.1 Myotis brandtii | reverse complement strand
TGTGTTTCTTCTTGTCTTTCTGTTTCTTCTTTTTACAGCAGTCCCTTTAGCATTTCTTTCATTGCTGGTTTGGTGGTAATAAACTCTTAGCACTTTTTTGTCCATGAAGCTCCTGATTCCACCTTCAATTTTGAATGATAGCCTTGCTGGGTATAGTATTCTTGGATTCATTCCCCTGCTTTGCATCACTTTGTATATTTCATTCCATTCCCTTCTGGCCTGGTGTGTTTCTGTTGAGAAGTCAGTTGATATTCTAATAGGAGATCCCTTGTAGGTAACTTTCTGTCTCTCTCTGGCAGCCTTTAAGATTCTTACTTTGTCATTGGTGTTTGCCAATTTAATTATGATGTGTCTTGGTGTTGGTCTTTTGGGGTTCATCTTGTTTGGCACTCTATGTGCTTTTTGCACTGTGTAGTTTTTTTCTTGCCTGTATGTATCAGGGAAGTTTTCTATCATTATTTCTTCGAACAGGTTTTATATTCCTTGCTTCTCCTCCTCCCCTTCTGGTACCCGTATTAAGCAAATGTTGTTTCATTTTGCATTGTCCCAAAGCTCCCTTAGGCTCTCCTCTTGCTTTTTAAGGTTTTATTTTTCCAGTTCCTCCTGTGTTTGTGTGTTTTTTCCTACCTTGTCTTCTAATTGGCTGATGTGGTCCTCAGCCTCTTCTAGTCTGCTGTTTAAGCCTTCCATTGTGTTCTTTATTGCAGCTATGTTGTTCTTCATTTCCTCTTGGTTTCTTTTCATGTTGGTGACATTCTCATGAAGCTCCTTATAATTCTCATTGAGTTGTGTGTATTTGTCATCCAGCCATTTGAGCATCCTTATAACCATTACTCTGAATTCTTTCTCTGATAAGTCAGTAGCCTCAGTTTCATTTAACTCCCTTTCTGGTGATTCCTCTTTTTCTTTCCTTTGTGGATTGCTTTTTTGTCTTCCCATGTTTTGCTGTAATGTTTTAATTGTAGCTCCAATTGCTTTGCTACCCAGTTTCTTTTGGGTCTGGTGCTACTGGTGTGACCTCTCAGGTCTCCTGGGCTTGGTAGTCTAGTGTAGCTCCCTACTTGAGCTATTTGGGTTCTCTTAATGTAGGCCTGCGAGCTGGAAAGGCGCAACTGAGGTGATTAGAAGTCAGCAGCCGTGGAGGGGGTGTCCCAATTTTTGCTGTCTTGTGCCCTTGGTTGAAATCACGCGTGCCCAGCAAGGACTCACAGTGGCATCCAGGAACCGTCTGTTGGGGTGGTGGGGCTCCGGAGTCCTGCGTTCTGGAAAGGCGTGACTGTGGTGTCCAGAGTTCTGTAGTTGTGGGGTGGGCAGACTCAGCTTTTGCTGCTGCCTCCGTGGTTGGATACACACGATCCCAGCGGCAGCTCACAAGGCACCTGTGGTGTGTTTGCCAGCAGGGTGTACTGACACACTCTGAAGGTTCTTGGCACTGAAGCCACTGGATTGCAGTGTCTGTGGGCAGATATCCCAGAAGAGGGAATTCAGCGTTTCTACAGCCCAGCAGTACACTCCTCTTTGTTGTGTTGTGTGTCCAGCGGGGCTCACAGCAGGGCCCCAGGGCTGCCTGTGGAGTGGTGGTCTTGGGAAACCTGCACACTGGAAAATGCAACTGTAGTCTTGGGAAACCTGCACACTGGAAAAGCATGCAACTGTAGTGTCCAGAGTTCTGCAGCTGTGGGGTAGGGAACCTCAGTTTTTGCTGATGCACCTGTGGTGGATAGGCGCCTGTTCCCAGTGGTGGCATACAGGAGCACCCGCAGTGAGTTTGCTAGCGCATGTGCACTGAAGCTCTCTGAAGGGCCCTGGCACGCTTAATCGAGGCGTCTTTGGGCAGGTATCCAGGATGGGTGAATTCAGAATTTCTACTGCCCAGGGGAGTCCATCCCTATTAGTCCAAGATCAGACCCAGCAGAGGCTCACTGTGGCTTCCCAAAGTGCCCTGTGGATAGATGGGCTCAGGGGAAATGAGCGACTGTGGCAGTGCAGTTCGCCAGCGCTGAGCTCTGATGCACTCTGAGGGGCCCTGGCACTGAAGGGCCCTGGCGCTGAAATTGTGCAGCTGGGTGTGTGTGGGCAGTTATTCAGGCAGAAGGAATTGAGAAATTCTACTGAGGGTGGGGAGTGCGCCTGTGTCTGTACAAAATCACACCCAGCTGGGGCTCTCAGTGACTCCTAAGAGAAGTCTATGGAGTGGTGTGCCTCGGAGCCCTGCGTGCTGGAGACTCATGAATGCAGAGGTCTGCAGCTGGGGAAGGAGAGGCTACACTTACTGCTGCAGGCGTGGTGCACCTTCAGATGTGGAGATCCCAGGGTCTGTGATTCTGCGGGTGTGGCAGGAGGATTTTGGCTGGAGTGGCTGCTGGGTCCCGGGCAGTGTCCCAGGCCTGTCTGGGTGGTGGTGCTGATGAGTTCTTAGAAGAGGCCACTCTCCCCTTTAAGATGGCATGGGCTCCGTGCCCGAGTCCTGCAGACCGGGGAGTGTCCACAGCGGTGGTAGTCTCTCCCTGTCCCAGAGAGCCTGGTCTGCCATCCTCTGCTGTCCCTGCCAGATTTAACTGTCCCTCACTCACTCACACACAACACACACATCCACACACTCTCCTTTCATCCCCTCACTCACTCACTTCCTATCCTTCACCTCCATCCTGCCAGCTGCCATCTTTTTTCAAGCCAACTTCAAGTAATTCTTAAGTGAAAGAACTCCCCAGCATACTACCTAGTGATTGCATTATTCTTAGACATTTATCCCTGATAAAACATAAATATTCATAGCAACTTTATTAAAACCAAAAATTAGCAACAACTCAGATGTCCTTCAAAAGTTGGAAGTTGATCAAACTATTACAATCTATTCCATGGAATAGTACTTGTATTATAAAGAAACAAACCATTGATATTAAAGGACATTTGGGTTGTTATCAATTGTTGGTTATTATAAAGTCATATAAAGAAACAAACTATTGATACAGAAAACAATTTGGATGAATCTCCAGGGCATTATGTCAAATGGAAAATGCCAATCCCAAAAGTCATATACTCTATGATTTGTTTTTATTTGTTTTAAAATGAGGGATCCTTGTGGTAATAAAACTTTTTTATACTTCCATTGTGTAGTTGTCAATATCCTGGCTGTGAAAGTGCACTATATTCTTACAAGATATTACTATTGGAGGAAATTGTGTAAATCATATATGAATTCTTTCTGCATTATTTCTTATAACTGAATGTGCATCAATAATTATCTCAGTTGTAGATGAAGATGGCTGCTGACCAGACGGCAGGCTGCAAGATTAGTGTGTGAGTGAGAGAATGAAAGGAGAATGCTTGGACTGGACGTGCTGCGAGTGTCTGTATTTGTGAGTGAGGGACAGTTATATTCCACAGGACAGATGGGGACTGGCAGACTGGGGAACCCTGGCCAGGCAGCCACTATTGTGCTGAAAACTCTCTGAGAGCAGCCAGCTGTGCCACAGAGACTGTGACATCTTGAAGAGGAGACAAACTGTGATTGGAAGCCCAGCCTTAACTTCAACTGGGGAGGCCTTGGATACCTCCCAGGACCCTACAACCACAAAGCCCAGGAACCAGCTGCCTCAGCTGCAAACCCTTAAACACTGGGACTCCAGCCTCACCGACTGCAGGCGCCTAAAAAGTCTGTCCATGGGGAGACAAAGTGGTGCAGAATACACAAATGGGCCCTGCACCTTCTCACAGAGCAGAAGAAGGAACAGCTGAATCGAACAACACCCACTTGGAATTGGTGAATTAAACACAGCTGGTGAAACAATCCATGGACAGAAAGGTCAGATATC
Source organism: Myotis brandtii (assembly GCF_000412655.1). NCBI lineage: Eukaryota > Metazoa > Chordata > Mammalia > Chiroptera > Vespertilionidae > Myotis > Myotis brandtii. The sequence continues at coordinate 32,718 of NW_005354407.1, read as the reverse complement.
GCCTAGAGAAAGTCAACACAGGAAAGAGAGAGGTACATAACCAGACACCCTCAGAGGAATGATCATGGGGAGACAAAAACATAGCCCGCCTACAAAAGAAAAGGAGGAATCACTGAAAAAGGAAGTAAATGAAATGGAGACAAGCAATATGTCAGAGAAAGAATTCAGAGGAATGGTCATAAGTGTTAAGGGCCTTTAGAAAACACTTCGCTTAATTCACGTCAGCTGGGATTCAGTGCAAGGGCAAAGCCATGTCCTAAAGGCGGGACCAGTCAAAGATTGGACGCCACTCAGTCTGACTCTCCCACCCAGTGTTAAGGGGATGGATCTCATGATGTAAAAGGCCCACCCAGATGTGATGTAACTTCCTGTAATTCAAGTATATAATAAACAGCTTTTGGAGCTGGCTCTCTCTCTGTGCCTGTCCCTCCAGAGGGCAGGCTCTCTCTGTCTGTCCCTTGAGTCAGAGGGCAGACACAACATCCAGCCCAAGTTTTTAATCTATTTTATGTCTGTCATTCATTATTCTTTAATCCCGAAAGCGCCTCCTAACTTGCTTGAACCAGTTCAAGTCTCTCCCTCTGTGCGGGATGTGGAGAAGAGACCACAGCCCCAGCATGCCCACCATATTCCATAAGGACTCTATAAATGTTGGAAGAAAAATTCAACAATATGTATAAGAACCAAGAGAAAATGAAGAAGAACCAAGGAGAAATGAAAAATGACATTGTTGTAATAAAGAACTCAATAGAAAGCATCAACAATAGGCTAGAGGAAGTGGAGAACCACATCAGTGAACTAGAACACAAGGTAGAAAAAAATATCCAAGCAGAACAGCCTCTAGAAAAAAAAAAACTTAAAAAACAGGAGGAGATCCTAAAGGAACTTTGGGACAACACGAAACGAAACACCATCTGCATAACAGGGGTGCCAGAGGAGAGGAAGCAGAGCAAGGAATAGAAAACCTGTTTGAAGAAATAATGACATAAAACTTACCTGATATTGGAAAGAAAAAACGCACACAAGTCCAAGAAGCTCACAGAGTTGCAAACAAGATGAACCCCAAAAGACTGACACCATGACACATTATAAGTAAAAAGGCAAACACCAACACCAAAATAAGAATCTTAAACAATGCCAGAGAGAGAGAGAAAGTTACCTACAAAGGATCACCCATCAGACTATTGACTGATTTCTCAACAGAAACACATCAGTCCAGAAGGGAATGGAATGAAATATAAAAAGTCATGCAAAGCAAGGGTCTGAATCCAAGATTACTGTACCCAGCAAGGCTATGAATCAAAATTGAGAGTGAAATCAGGAGCTTCAGAGACAAAAAAAGGATGAAGGAAGTTTATTACCACCAAACCAACAATGCAAGAAATGCTAATGGGTCTGTCATAAAAAGGACAAATAAAAAAGGAAGAAGGAACACAGGCATAAAGAATAAAAATAATGACAAATAAGTACCTATCAATTATAACTTTAAATGTAAGTAGATTAAATGTCCCAAACAAAAGACATAGGGTAGCTGAGAGGATAAGAAAACATGACCCATATATGTGCTGTCTACAGGAGACCCACCTCAGAACAAAGGACTCATACAGACTGATGGTGAAGGGATGGAAAAAGGTTTTTCAGGCGAATGGAAATGAAAAAAAAGCTGGGGTAGCAATACTTATATCTGACAAATTAGACCTCAAAGTGAAGGCCATAAAAAGAGATAAGGAAGG
>NW_005354407.1:22402-30185 GCF_000412655.1 Myotis brandtii | reverse complement strand
CCAAAATCTATGGGACACAGTGAAAGCAGTCTTGAGAGGGAAGTTCATAGCTCTACAGACCTACCTCAAAAATATAAGTAAAATGGTAATAAATTATCTAACCCTACAACTCAAAGAGTTAGAAAGAGAGCAACAAGAAAAGCACAGCATGAGTAGAAGGAAGGAAATAATAGAGATAAGAGCAGAAATAAATGACATGGAGACCAAAAAAAAAAAAAAAAAGACTACAAAAGATCAACAAAACCAAGAGCTGGTTCTTTGAAAGGATAAACAAGATTGATGAACCTCTAGCCAGGCTTAGTGAGAAGCAAAGAGAGAGGACCCAAATAAACAAAATAAAAAATGAAAGAGGTGAAGTAACAACCAATCCCACAGAAATACAAACTATTATGAAAAAATACTATGAATAACTCTACTCCAACAAAATGAACAAACTAGATGAAATGGACATATTCTTAGAAAAATACAAGCTCCCAAAATTCAATCAGGAAGAATAAAAAAACCTGAATAGGCCAATACCTATTGAAGAAATTGAAGCAGCGATCAGAAATCTTCCAGCAAACAAAAGCCCTGGTCCGGATGGCTTTACAGGGAAGTTCTACTAAGCATTCAAAGAAGAACTAACACCTATCCTCCTCAGACTATTCCAAAAAGTTGAAGAGAAAGGCACACTTCCAAGCTCTTTCTATGAAGCCAGCATTACCCTAATCCCAAAGCCAGATAAAGACACCACAAAAAACAGAAGTACAGGACAATATCCTTAATGAACATAGATGCTAAAATCCACAACGTAATTCTAGCAAATCGGATTCAGCATTACATTAGAAAGGTCATACACTGTGACCAAGTGGGATTTATTCCAGGGATGGAAGGATGGTACAATATCCACAAATCAATAAATGTGACATAATCATATCAATTGATGCAGAAAAAGCATTTGACAAAATCCAACACCTTTCTTGATTGAAACTCTCAGCAAAGTGGGAATAGAGGGATCATACCTCGACATAATAAAAGCCTTATATGAAAGACCTACAGCCAACATCATACTCAATGGGCAAAAACTACACTCATTTGCCCTAAGAACAGGAAGAAGACAGGGATGCCCACTTTCACCACTCCTGTTCAATATAGTATTGAAAGTGCTAGCCAAAGCAATCAGACAAGATGAAGAAATAAAAGGCATCCAAATTGGAAAAGAAGAAGTAAAGCTGTCCTTATTCGCAGATGACATGATACTATACAAAAAAAACCCCAAAGATTCCATCAAAAAACTACAAGACCTAGTAAATGTATTTGGCAATGTAGCAGGATACAAAATTAACACCCAGAAATCTAAAGCCTTTTTATACACTAATAATAAACTCACAGAAAAAGAAATGAAAAAAAAACAATCCCATTTACCATTGCACCAAAAAGACTAAGATACCTAGGAATAAACTTAACTAAGGATATAAAAGACCTGTACTCGAAAAACTTCAGACATTGAAAAAAGAGATAGAGGAAGACATAAACAAATGAAAAAACATACCATGTTCATGGATTGGTAGAATCAACATCATTAAAATGTCCATACTACCCAAAGCAATCTACAGATTCAATGCAACCCCCATTAAAATACCAACAGCATATTTCACAGATCTAGAACAAACTCTCCAAAAATTCATCTGGAATAAAAAAAGACCCCGAATAGCCATAGCAATCCTGAAAAAGAAGAACAAAGTTGGAGGGATCCCATTACCAGGTATGAAGCTATATTACCAAGCCACGGTTCTCAGGTGCAAGTCTTGCCTGCATCCCCAGGGTCCTCAAACCAGTCTGGGTGGGGAAGTGTGTTGACCCCTTAAACAGAGGGCTGTAGACATCAGCTGGGAACTCAGCTCCACTCATGATGTTCACAAGTCACCACCCCCAGATCACCTGCCCACTTCAGGCCATCACGTGGCTGTGACCCATGATCAGGTGCCCACAGCTGGCCATCAGGAGGCCCGAATCTGATTACATGCCCACTTCTAGCCCCCAGATCAGGTGTCCACTTCCAGCCTATCAAGAGACCCTCCCCCCTTGATTGGAAACCTTGGTTTCCCACAGCCTGTGAATCCTTTTTTTAAAAAATATGTTTTATTGATTTCTTACAGAGAGGAAGGGAGAGGGATAGAGTTAGAAACATCGGTGAGAGAAAAACATTGATCAGCTGCCTCCTGCACACCCCCTAATGGGGATGTGCCCGCAACCAAGGTACATGCTCTTGACCAGAATCAAACCTGGGACCCTTCAGTCCGCAGGCCGACGCTCTATCCACTGAGCCAAACCGGTCAGGGCAGCCTGTAAATCCTTTACCTGTGACCTCTAGGTAAGCACCCTCACCTGTGCCAATTTGCCCTGATTTTCTCCACCCTTCTAGCTAAAACCCACCTTCACCCAGGGGAAAGGTTTCTTTAATGTGCACCTGTGCCTCTGAGCGCTTGCTCTCTTTATCCCTGGCTCCCTTCCAGCTGGTAACTTTGACAAAGTCCCCTTGCATTGGGTCAAGGGCCTTGTGTCGAGAACACCCTGCCTCTCCTCCCCACCTGTGGCTTAGATTCCAAAGTACCATAATTCTCCCTGTGTCAGGCTTTGCCCGCCTACCTTGCAGACTTTGTTTTACTTCAAAAAGAAATTGATTCAGTGTCCACACACCGCTGACTAGCTCTATTGGCTCTCTGAGATGTGGCTCTGCCTGGCTGCCAACTGGGACAAGTTCCTGATGCCACCCCACCTCAGTGGCCACTTCTCTCATTCCCTGGAAATCCCATTTGGTGAACAGCACACTCAGAGCGCCACTGAAGCACCAGGTACCAGCTAAGACTGGGCCCCAGCCTGTCACTAGATGGCAGGTTTTTCCTGCAGCTCCAGGGTCATCAAACCAGTCTGGGAGGGGAAGTGTGTTGACCCCTTAGACAGGGGGGTGCAGACATCAGGTGGGAACTCAGCCCACTCTCAAATGTTCACGAGGCCCCACCCCCAGATCACCAGCCCACTTCAGGCCATCATGTGGCCATTCCTCCTGATCAGGTGCCCACTTCCAGCCATCACTGGCCCGGGACCTTAATCAGGTGCCAAATTCCGGCCATCTGGAGGCACAAACCTGATCACATGCCCACTTCCAGCCTATCTCAGACCCCCAGCCCCAGACAAGGTGGGCCCTTCTGGCCATCAGGGGGCCCAACCCTGATCAAATGTCCACTTCAGGCCCCCAGATCAAGTGCCCACTTCTGGCCATCGTGGGCCCCGCCCCCTAATCAGCTGCCCACTTCCGGCCATCAGGAGGCCCAAAGGTGAGCACATGCCCTTTTCTAGCTGCCAGGTCATGTGCCAACTTCCTGCCAATCATGAGCCCAGCACCCTGATAAGGTGGGCACTTTTTGCCATCAGGAGGTCTGACCCTGATCACATGCCCACTTCCAGCCCCCAAATCAGGTGCCCACTTCCAGCCTATCACAAGACCTCCCCCCGCCCCCCGAATTGCTTGCTTCATTTTTTTAATGTAAAAGAATCAATACTTAATGAGATTTTTCAGGTAAACCAATCTCATGAGTTTTATCTTTATATATTAGTCTCTCAATTTTTACTGTATTTTGATGTTGTGCCTATCTGCTAACTATATCGTGCCTAAAATGTGCATTCAATATACTTTTACTAACAAATAAAATATTTAAGTAGGTCATTTTTATACTTGTGGTCTTTTCCTCTTGCTATTTTCTGCTTCTTCATAAGTTTACATATAACTGGATTATATTGCCTTGCCATTTATTCCAGTAAAAATAAAATAACATTTGCCTGGCCGGCATGGCTCAGTTGCATTGACCTATGAGCCAGGAGGTCATGCTTCAATTCCTGGTCAGGGCACATGCCCAGATTGTGGGCTTGATAGCCAGTAGGGAGCATGCAGGAGGCAGCCAATCAACGATTCTCTCATCATTGATGTTTCTATCTTTCTCACTGTCTACTCTCTTCTCTGAAATCAATAAAAATATATTTTAAAAAATTATTTGTCCATACACATATGGTTTTATTTTGGGTCTCTCAATTCTGTTACATTGGTCTGTGTGTCTTTCTGCCAATACCATACTATTTTGATTATTGTATCTTGGTAATTTGAAGTGAGGGAATGTGATACCTCTGACTTTATTCTTTTTTCTCAGGATTGCTTTGGCTATTTGGGGTCTTTTGTGGTTCCAGACAAATCTGATGATTTTTTGTTCCGTTTCTTTTTGGGACTTTGATGCTTTGGAACTTTGATGGGGATTACATTAAATCCGTATATTGCTTTGGGTATATGACTACGTTTTCATTTTAACTATGTTGGTTCTTCCAATCCATGAGCCTGGAAAATCTTTGCATTTCATTGTGTTTTTTTCAATCTCTTTTAATAATGCTTTATAGAAGTTAGTATACAGGTATTTCACACCCTTTATTTCTAGGTATTTTTATTTTTTTGTGCAATTGTAAAAGGAATTGCTTTTTTTGTTTGTTTTTTGAAATTTCACTGTTAGTATATAGGAATGCATTGGATTTTTGTACCTTGATTTTGTATCCTGAAACTTTACTGTATTTGTTTATTGTTTCTAATAGTTTTTTTTGGTGGCGTCTTTAGGGTTTTCTATATAAAATCATGTCATCTACAAAAAATGACACTTTCACTTCTTTTTCAGTTTGGATGCCTTTTATTTTTTCTCTTGCTTTATTGCTTGGGCTAGGATATGCAGGACTATGGTGAATAAGAGTGGGGAAAGTGTTCCTCCTTGTCCTGTTCCTTAGAGGGAGCTTTCACTTTTTCACCTTTGAGCATATATTAGCTGAGGGTTTGTCATATATGGCCTTTATTAAGTTGAGGCACTTTCCTTCTATATCCATGTTATTGAGTGTTTTAATCATAAATGGATGTTCAACTATTGATAAGATCATAGTATTTTTTCCTTTATCTTGTTAACGTGGTATATTACATTGATTGATTTGAGTATGCCAAACCACACTTGTGCCCCTGCAATGAACCCCACTTGATTGTGATGTAGTCTTTAATGGTTTATTGCATCCGATTTACTAGTATTTTGTTTATTATTTTTGCATCTGTGTTAATCAGAGGAACTGGTCTCTTAGGGTTTCTGTGTGTGTGTTATCCTTGCCAGGTTTTAGTTTTGGTGGTGTGGCCAAGCAGTCTAAGGTGCTGGGTTTAAACTCCTCATTGTTCTTTGTACTATACACCTCTCTGATGTTTAATGTTTTTAAAAAAATAATTTCCCAAGGATACCTAATTAAAATTATTCAACTCAATTTAGAGTGTATTCATCAGTAGCATTCCTCTCTAGAGACATTTTCATCCATTTCTTTGCAAGAATCCCCTGTGACTCTTTTGAGAAAAATAAAATAAAATAAAACCACGCTGTTTTCAAAACAATAGTTAGAAAACCAGGGTTCCTGCTGGAAGGTAAAGAATGTAAAATATTTATATTATAATCTATCTCTCCTTTACTAAAATTACTAAGATCAAGTAAGATTTTTCTAGCATTTAAGATTAAAATGTTATTTTTATGTAAATTTTGGAAAACAAGAGCTAACTAAATACTTGGCTTTGGATTGTACAACTGGAGATATTTTATTTTTTTATATTGTGAGAAATTTCTTTCTCACAAACTTTTACTCCTATGCCATGAAGCTCACCTCTTCTCCATAGCTGTTATTTCTTGATTTTAACTCATGTTTTTGAGCCCTCTTCTTATAAACTAATAGGTTTACTTAATTAACCAGTAAAATACAGAACTTTCTCACCTCTACCAATTTCACTGCTAAATATATTCCTGATCCCACATTTTTATTTATATTTTATATATTTAGTTTTTTAGGCAGCGTTACCCACATTCCAAGGAAATATAGCTTCTGATTCTACTGTGTCATCAGTTCAAAATTTAAGACAAGGCTCTTTTTTTGGTCTTTCAGACTTAATATTGATTAACTATTTGAAACTGCCCATAGAGCTTTAGCCACAACGTCACCAACTCTTTCTTTTTTTTGAATTCTTTATTGTTTAAAGTGTTACTTATGTCTCCTTCCACCACCACCCCCCCATTGACCTCTCCCTGGCCTCTCACAGCCCCCAGATATGCCCTCTCTCCCCCTAATGTCTGTGTCCATGGTTATGCTTCTATGCATGCATACAAGTCCTTTACTTGATCTCTTAACAACCCCCTCCCTGTCTTCCCTGTGAGGTTGACAGTCTGTTCCATGCTTCTCTGCCTCTGGATCTATTTTCTTGATCACAAGTTGCAAGACTTCTTGAATATTTTGCTTACAGTCTGGATGTAGCACCTTCTACCAGCAACTGGGACTATATCACCTTTCTATCAGGGCCTCCTTACTTCAAGAATAAATTTTGTACTGGACTTATTCTTCCATATGTTCCATCTCACTCTACGCAACCAGGATCATCTTGCCAAATTCCACCAACACACTATATAAGTATGTTATTACATAAGGAAATCAAAGGCAGAAACAAGTTGTGAAATCTATGAAATGCTCCAAAATAAGCATCAAACACTGACAATTAAAGTAAGGCAACAGAGTGTTTAGGTTTCAGCAACTTACTACCACATGGGATTATATTATTTTAAGAATTTTTTCATTTCTCACCGCATTTATTTTTTCCTTGTTCTAATCAGCTTATAACTTAGATCCCTTAACTTTGGCTGTTAGAATGTCTTCTAAAAAGCTATAGGTTATTATTGAATTCACAAAGAAAAAATTACATTCTGTTTGCTTGTTTACTTATATATATGTACTCATATAAATGTGTGTGTGTGTGTGTGTGTGTGTGTGTGTGTGTGTGTAGTTTTGATGGTCCTGATTCTTTTGTTGTTATTAATTATCTATATAGGTAGGGCTGACATGAAACATCCTGAGAAAATTGTGGGAGAAAAAATCTCTAAAAAATTAAACTTTAAAATGTTTCATTTTCTAAGAATGATTAGAACATGTTGTCATTGGTAAAACATTCTAATAAAGCTAATATAATATTTTGTATTTTATACCTAATTTTCATACACATGAACAAATTTTTAAGAGAAAGTAAAACACATTTGATAAGAATGTTTTTTCTTTTAAATACCACTGCAGCTGCCACTTCTACATACTTCTTTATATATATTAATGATTTCAGAGAAGGAGAGAAAGAGAAACATCAATGATGAGAGAGAACCATTGATCGGCTGCCTCCTGCACGCCCCCTACTGAGGATCGAGCCCACAACCAGGACAAGTGCCCTGACTGGGAATCGAACTGTGACCTCCTGGTTCATGGGTCAATGCTCAACCACTGAGGCCACACCAGCTGGGCAAATATATTTTTCTTGTACAGATGTGTTTATTAGACCTTTCAAGTGACTCACTTAATATTAAATGGCTAATAATTTACAAGGCAGATACTAAGTATAACTTTCTTTGTCCTGGATCACATATATGTTCAGAATTCAGTAAAACTTCATATCTAACTTATTGGTCCATAATATTAAATACAGTATTTCTTAAGCTGGCAGGGGTGATTTTTAAAAGAAGTAATCCTGTAATTACTAAATCATTGTTTTTTGTTTGCATTTACAGATGTGGAAGAAGTTAACAATGAGAAATGAAAAACCAAACATCTGTAAAAGAGTTCATTCTTCTGGGATTAACAGATGACCCACAGTTAAATGCTTTAATTTTTCTATTTCTATTTTTCACATACATACTGAGTATAACTGGAAACATGACAA
>NW_005354407.1:20446-22114 GCF_000412655.1 Myotis brandtii | reverse complement strand
TATTCACACTCATGGTAACCTTAACATTAGTGATTCTTTCCTATGTATTCATCCTTAAAATGATTCTGAGAATCCCCTCTGCTGAGCAAAGGAAGAAGGCCTTTTCCACTTGTTCCTCACACATGATTGTTGTCTCTATTTCTTATGGCAGTTGCATTTTCATGTATGTCAAAACTTCAGCAAAAGAAGGAGTGGCTTTCACCAAGGGAATAGCAGTGCTCAATACCTCTGTTGCCCCAATGCTAAATCCATTTATTTACTCCTTAAGAAACCAGCAGGTAAAGCAGTCCTTTAAGAACTTGGTCAAAAAATGTTTCTCAAATAAATTTTCATCATAAATTTATGGCCTGAACTTTATTTAAATGAAACGGTATGCCTAACATAATATCAATATTGTTATATTTCTCCATCCACTGCTATACTTCCAGTTCCTTCAAGTTTTATTCTCTATTTATACCATTTTGACCTCACTTGGCACAACTATCTTTTAAAATTTACATGCCCTGAAATTTCTGAGCATGATTAATTTGATGTTACATAGATGAGAATGACATTTTTTAAAAATGCAAGAATTTAGTTTAAGGGCTCTTTTCCTTTGGACACCAATCAAAAGTTAAAATTATCACCAAGGAATTCTAAAAATATATTTCTCCCAGAAGATATGCACAAAGTATTAAAATAAGATTTTCTGAGGATAAAGTCTCTTAAATCTAATGTCCTTATATTTGCCCTCATCTCTCCTATGATTTTTACATTATGAATATTCATCTATGCTACTTGGGACATAGATGTTATATCTTCAATGTCAATTCCATCCTTTAATATTATAACATAGCTTGTTTAATACCGGGGTCCAGCCCCAGCAGGTCCAGGGGTTCCCAAAGGTGTGGACGGAGTCGGTGAAAGAGGAATGACACAGAGACAGCGTTCAGTTGATCAGCAGCCTAGCCAGGTTCTAGCCAGGTTCTCTAGACAGGTTCTCCAGCCAGATTCCCCAGCCAGGTTCTGTCTTTTATTCTCCTGTGACATCTGTATTTATACCAGTTGATTTTAATCCTATCCATTCTATTCCAAAGGTTAGGGCTTTTGTTATCTCCATTCCAAGGTCACTACTCTATTGTTCTGTTAAGCTAGAAGGAAGTAACTGAAGGAGATTATCCTAAGTAAATATTATGTAGCTTAAGCATGATTGTTCATAGTTAAAGTGATTAACTACCGGCCTGGCAATTAGTTAAGGGGTTTTACTGATTTATTCCCTTCCTTAATCCTGTTAATCCCTAACTCTAGGGAAAAATCCCCACCTGGGGAAACAACCTTTCTCGGAGAGGTGATCTTGGTTAAAACACATAGCGCTAAGAAGGGGAGCAAACATATTAATAACAGTATGCCATATACGCAAGGTCCCTTGAAACATGTGCTGTGCAGATGTTTCTTCCCTGCAGCGAATGTCTCAAGCAGCAAGGATGGACCGGCTTTCGGCAGTTTAATGATTTTTTTGGACCAAATTTCAAAGTTACTACAAGTATGGTATTGATATTCATGTGGGACCCCACTACTTTTATCAGAAAACATCTCTGATAAACTATATTGATGATTGCTCCATAGCCCATTACTTTCTTTAAATTTGTTGATGCTGATCCTGGAGCTCATCTGAGGTTCTCTTGGGAA